>NC_057805.1:246457446-246717334 GCF_018294505.1 Triticum aestivum
TATATATATAAACGACCGCACAGGAGGCATAACAATACGTTCAGGAAAAAGTATAAACACAACCTTTACAATTCAAATAACGTCGTCCTTACAATGGAGATACATGTCACTAGAACATGATACTCTTCGAGCACTGAGCCTCTATTAAATGAGCGCCTTCGAAAACTTCTTCAAAGTAGTGCTCGGTCGATACTCGGCCTACGGCCGAACTTTGGGTTGCAATAGCGGTGGCCTCCATCTCTGCCCAGTATGTCTTGACACGGGCAAGGACCAACCGCGCACACTCTATGCACGCCGACCTCTTCATAGCGTCGATATGCGGCACACCACCAAGGAATCGTTGCACTAAGCGAAAATAACTATTCGGCCTTGGTCCTTCCGGCCAAAGATGATCCACAACGGACCTCATGGCAAGCCCGGACAACCTATGGAGCTCGGCCCACTCGGTCATTCACTCATTCAATAGCAGCGGCCGCACCGGAACATTGAACTGCGACCAGAACATCTTTTCCACTTCACGATCTTTTTGATCTTTGAAAAACTGGGCCGCATCAGCACCACTCGCTGCCAAATCCACGTATGCGTCTGCAGAACTCCATAATTGATCGAGAAGGGCATACTTCGGATCTCCGAACTTCGTACGGAACAAAAAGGGCTTCCAGCCGCGATATCTCCAGCTTGACGCAGCTCCTCCTTCGCCGCTCTGATTTTAGAGCGGGCTTCCTTGGCTGCTACCATGGCATTCTCCAGGTCCGTCGCCTTCGCTCGGCTTTCCGTTTCAAGAAGCTCGTAACGATCGGCGGCATCTTTCAACTCAACGGCCATCTTGGCTATTTTATCCTTGCTTTGGCATTGCGCAGCCTGTTCGGCTCTCAGCTCTTCGACCGCCTTTAGAGCGGCCGCATCACTCTTCCTGGCTTGTTCCTTGGCTCGGGCATGTTCCGCCCGAAGGGTCTCCACGGCAGCAGCTCCATCTGCAGTCGCAACATATTAAAGATACTAGCATCATGCTCCTCTTACTATGTGTTGATCACCAGAGAAATCACATACCCCGTGCCTCGTCGAGCCGCTTGTTTACAAGCACGATGTTGGCATGTGCCGCATCAAGTTGCCGCTTCAGCTCGGCAAACTCACCAATCCGGCTAGCCACCGGACCTTCCGCCACCTGCACATGAAGGCAGCATGATTACTACCTGGGACTGTGATCCTCTGTTTGCCGCCATTTTCGACAACAACCAGTCTCCGGGGCTACTATCTGCATATGGCACACCTAGCGCGTGCGGTACCATAAAAAACATATACTACTTTGCGTACCTCAAAGCCCCTCAGCAGGCTCATAAATTCTTCATGCAGCCCGCTTTTGGCGGATGAAATCCTCTCATCCAGCGTACCCATTAGCGTATGATGCGCTTCTAAGATAGCCGCTTGCTCCAGAAGATCCTTCAGTGCATCGTGTCGCGCACCGGACGGTCCCGGCCTCTTTCTGTTGCTCTCCTTAGGAGCCGAATACTCCAGACTTCGTGTGGCCGAAGGATTACCCTCTGGCCTTGGTGGATCAGGAGAAATCGTCCGTGACGACACCTCAGGGTCGCCCGCCTCATGAGGCGGGGAGGCATGGGGAGGTGTTTCGCTCTCCATCATCTCCGGAAGAAGATCCCTCGAAGACGAACTCTGTCGAGAAGGGCTACGATCCGAACTACAAGATATATGCTTCGGTTATTGTCCTCCGAAGTAAAGCAGGATATTTTCACTATTAAGTACTTTTGTTTACTTACAGCTCGGTGGAGGGCTGATCCCCTTGCGGGCACTGTGCAGCAAGGGTACCCTCCGAGGCAGGACCCTCTGGCGAAGATTTCTTCCCTTGTTTGGAAACCATTGTTTGCGAGTCTTCAGAGGCGGTCCTCTTCCTTCCCTGGGGAGAGGGAATTTCAGATTCTTCTCCCCAGTTATCCTCCTTCGCGGAGGCGCTAATTCCCTCGGTTTGGATGAATAATGAGCGAGGCCCGCTTTCAGCCTCTTTGTTCCCCCCTGTATCTTCCCCTGAGGGCGCTTGATAAAGCGCAAGCTCAAGCATTCTGGCCAGTACTGGATCTGCTGAGCCTTCGGGAAGGGGGGCCGAACACCTGATCATCTTCGCCTTTTTTACCCAGTCCTTGTCAAAGAGCGACTTTTCAAAATGATGTTGTGGTAAATAAAGAGACAACGTGTTCGGCCGAAGGACTACTTACTTGGGTATCTGGACGATTGCAGCTCAGGCCCGCATCCTCGGTTGTATCCGGACACCTTATTTGTGGTCCGAAGAACAATTTGTACATCTCTTCGAGCATCATGCCGAGGAAGTGCTGAATAGCTCGCGGTCCTTCCGAGTTGAACTCCCACATACGGAGGGGTCGACGTTTGCAAGGCGGGACTCTACAAACTAGCATGAATTGCATTACCGTGACCAGGTTCACATCTCTCTCGAAGAGATCTCGGATGCGACTCTACAATATCGGCACATCATTTACTGGCCCCCAGTCTAGCCCCTTGTTGATCCATGACGTCAGTTGTGGCGGGGGGCCCGAGCGAAAGGCAGGGGCGGCCACCCACTTATTACCACGTGGGGCTGTGATGTAAAACCACTCCCGTTGCCATAAACTGGACACCTCCGGGAAGGAACCCTTTGGCCATGGAACATCGGCGCCTTTGCTTATTACAGCACCTCCGCACTCTGCGTGTCGCCCCTCAATCATCTTCAGCTTCACATTGAAGGTCTTGAGCCATAAGCCGAAGTGTGGGGTAATGCGGAGGAAGGCTTCACACAAGACGATGAACGATGAGATGTGAAGGATGGAATCCGGGGCCAGGTCATGGAAATCCAGCCCATAATAGAACATGAGCCCCCTAACAAAGGGATGTAGAACAAGGCCTAGCCCTCGGAGGAAGTGAGAGATGAATACGACGCTCTCGCCGGGTTCGGGAGTGGGAATGACCTGCCCTCGAGCAGGTAGCCTGTACGAGATTTCGGCGGTCAAATACCTAGCCTCTCTTAGCTTCTTGATGTCTTCCTCTATGACAGAGGAGGGCATCCACCGACCTTGAAGGTTGGATCCGGACATGGTTGAAGCAAAAAGGACAGGCCTTGGCCTCTTTATAAAGAGGGTGAATATCAAGCGTCCTCCTCGTGGCCGTTTGGGACTTGCCTACAATCGGGGAGTCATACCAACGGGCCCGATTGGGTTACCCACATCCGTATTGATGAGAATACCGTAATAAGGGGGACACGATCTCTTCTTCGACAAGACGTGCCAATAAAATCGCCTCGCAAAATGTGGAGTGGCGGGCTGATTGAGAAAAACGGTTCGAATAATGATCAGGCCATGGTGTGATATCACGTTATGAAAAGTCGTCAGCAGATTAGATTTGTGGAAATATTATTCTCTCTACGGTGGTATGTGGAACTTGTTTTCCAGAGCGGGACACTATCCTTGTGTTCAAAATCTTCTATGGAGTATTCGGAGGAGGAACCCGCCTTGCAATGCCGAAGACAATCTGCGCGCTGGACTCATCGTCATTGAAGCCTGGTTCAGGGGCTACTAAGGGAGTCCTGGATTGGGGGGTCCTCGGACAGCCGGACTATATCCTTTGGCCGGACTGTTGGACTATGAAGATACAACATTGAAGACTTCGACCCGTGTCCGGATGGGACTCTCCTTGGCGTGGAAGGCAAGCTTGGCAATACGGATATGTAGATCTCCTCCCTTGTAACTGACTCTGTGTAACCCTAGCTCCCTCCGGTGTCTATATAAACCGGAGGGTTTAGTTCGTAGGAAAACAACAATCATACCATAGGCTAGCTTCTAGGGTTTACCTCTACGATCTCATGGTAGATCAACTCTTGTAATACTCACATCATCAAGATCAATCAAGCAGGAAGTAGGGTATTACCTCCATCGAGAGGGCCCGAACCTGGGTAAACATTGTGTCCCCTGTCTTCTGTTACCATCCGCCTTAGACGCACAGTTCGGGACGCCCTACCCGAGATCCACCGTTTTTGAGTCCGACACCCGTCTCCCTACGAGAACGCCATCCATAGCACTCACGCTTATCTTGCGCATTTTGGAGTATCCACTTTCACTTGTCTATGAACTTTACAGGCAACCCAGAAGTCCTTTACCACAGACGCGGCTATTTGAATAGATGATGTTAACCTGGCAGGGGTGTACTTCTTCACACACGCTCTCACCACTTATCGACGTTTACACGACATGTACTCGGCAACCTACAAGCGGAACCCTAGCGAGGGTGTCGGCCACGACCGGATTAACCACACAAATGCCTAGTCCAGGTTTATTGCCTATTCAGGTTCCATCTGCAGGGAGTTAGGCCGAGGTTTCCACTACGGCCCTGAATGATGTGTGCAGGGTTCCCGAGGCACCAAACGGGCGTCCTGGTTCACCGTGCCACGTGCCTAATGCATCACAGCCCACCCCTCGGGTCAGAGCTGCGCACGGCCTCTAGCATACTACAAACACCAGAAACTACTTGCAACTCTTGGACAGAGGACAAGGGCGGTTAATAAGTCGAGAGAGTCAATTAAGGATCCCAATGTGTGGTAGTAGCTGTTCATGGATCACAAACACAGAACTCAGTTCGTGAGGACGGTTTCAATGAGACAACCCACCATGTACTCCTACATCGCCTCTCACCGCTACCTTTACCAAATTGTATTCACACACTTAGCTGCACAAACAGTAGGACATGTTCATCACCATTCCAATTAATCCCCGATGAATCGGACCTGACTCAACTCTAAGCAGTGGCAGGCATGACAATCAAGCATGAATGAATAGGCACAACAGGGCTCAAACAACTCCTGCTCATCCTAGTGGGTTTCATCTATTTACTGTGGCAATGACAGGTCATGTAGAGGAAAGGGGTTCAACTACCGCAGTGTCGGCGTCCTGGGAACGGGGGTCCCCAGACTTGCCTGCCTGCGACCCACGGCGTGGCTCCACCAGCGGCCCTGTACGGCTCATCTTCACCAGCAAACACTCAAGACCCTCGCGAGGGGCCAAGCCTCGCGAGGCGGACGACACAAGACCTCCTCGGGAGCAACCTCACCAGGCTGGCTTGTGAGGGGCGGAGAGATCAAGGCAAGGGACACCTCGCGATGTTCGGGTGCCAGCGCGCAGTGTCCTCGTTTCCTCTTTGGTGCTAAAGGGGCAAGCGCAGGCGAGGAGTCCCGAGGCATCAAGCAAAGGTTTCCATATTGGTGCAAAGAGACCAAGACCAGTAGGACGGCAAGACGGAGGTCACTGTGGAGCCCAAGACGGCATCACCACCAGAGCCTTTGGCAGGCAAAGACCACCTTTAGTCCGGATAACTCGTACTAGTTGTCTCCCTTCGAATTTTGCTATTGTTGGCTCCCTTCCCGCTCAATATTTTGGGGAGGACCAGGACCTCTATAAATAGGACTAGCCACCACAGTAGGGGGAAACAAACTCATCTTGGACTAGATCTAGTCCATCCTCACACTCACCAATCACAAGAACACCTCTCCTCAGGAGGCTGTTCTTCCCCTGTAACTGTTCATCCTCAGCCCAAGAGGCAATCAACCACACCACACTGCAGTAGGGTATTACACCACAACGGTGGCCCGAACCAGTATAAATCTCGTGTCTCTTGTGTTGCGGGTTCCTCGAGCTAGGCTCTGAGATCGCGGTGAGGCTGAGAGTGTGATTAGGTAGGGGAGAGATCTTCGTGCGCACCACAGTGTTCGAACCTCAAGGGTTTGCTGGAACCTAAAATCCGACATTTGGCGCGCCAGGTAGGGTTGCCCGAAGCTTTCCTTCCATCGATCCGCGTCCCTTTGCTTCGTCACATCCATGGCGGACGCCCGTCGAGCCCGCGCTGAGCGTCGGGCCACCCTCGCCGCCCACGTCGCTCAGACAGCTCCTGTCGGCGGGCCTCCCCGTCGTTCTCCGTCGCCGGCCGCCAACGCCGCCACCGGCCCGGCGGGGAACGAGCAGCAAGCTTCCTCGCTACACCCCTCGGTGCGGTGGGACGGCCGCACCGCCACTCCGACGCTGACCCCGGCCGGCTCGTCGTCTCACGCCCGTCGCGCTCCCACGGACGCGCAGGCCGCGCTGCTCATGGCACGCGAGCTCCTACGCTACCGCCCCGTCGACGGCCTCTACGAGGACTGGCTGGACCGCATCGCCGAGCTTGTCAGCGCGGCAGGGGGCTCCCCTGCGCCATCCCTCTTGCTGCCTCGCCCTCCACCAGCTGCGGGCGACGTGGCTCATGGAGCGCCTCCACCACCCCTGCACCAGGACGGCGTTCTGGCTTCGAGGCGTGCGGCCCCCCGGCGTGACCCACCGCACCGGGCGCCCGCGCGAGAAGAAGGAAGCTGCCAAAAAGTTCCTCGGCCACTGGAGAATGCTCCCGCGCTCCCAGCACCACTGCGACAAGACCGTGCGCGGACATCAAGGGCAGGCTCCGCATCAGCAAAGGGTCCTGGTGGCCACCGCAGGCTGCCGCGCGTTCACTCCTGAGCTGCGTAGCGTCACATGGCCGGGCAAGTTCAAGCCAGACCTACATCCTTGCTACGACGGAACCCCTGACCCCGCGGAGTTCCTTCAGCTCTACGAGCTGAGCATCGAGGCGGCCAACGGCGACGAAAAAAATCATGGCAAACTGGTTCCCCATGGCTCTCAAGGATGGTGCTCGCTCATGGCTCCTGAACCTACCCCCGGGCTTGATCTCCTCCTGGAACGAGATGCGCGACCGCTTCGTCACCAACTTCCAGGGCACTCGCGATCGCCCTCTGGCCGCGGGTGACCTGCGCCGCATCAAGCAGCAGCTAGGAGAGACCCTGCAAAAGTACATCCAGCGCTTCAACAACGTTCGCCTCACAATCCCTAAGGTGACGGACGAGGCCATCATCTCCGCGTTTTCTGATGGCCTCTGTGATGTCAAGATGAAGGAGGAGCTCGCCATCCACGAGGAGCTATGCACGACCTTGGAGCTGTTCAACCTGGCGAACAAGTGCGCAAGAGCTGAGGAGGGGCGCCTTTCCCTCCTCGAGCTCCCGGGTGCTGACCCCGAGGAGAAGAAGGCCAAGGCTAAGCACGTGAAGTCCAAGGAAGTGGTCGTGCTTGCAGCCGAGCCGGATACGAAGCGCGGCCGGGACCTTCCCGAGTCGTCCAAGAGCAGCTGTCCGTTCTGCACCTTCCACAACGTACACAGCCACAACACTAACGACTGTCAAGAGCTCAGGGCCATTCGAGATGGACGCCTCGGTCGAAGCCCCGAGCACAACGACCGGGGCTACGGCCGAGAAGGAGGACATGGCGGAGGGCGCGGGGACGACCGCGGCCCCCGCCAGGAGTGGCGCTACCGACCTCGTGAGGACCGCTGGCAGGACCAGCCTCGTGAGGGCGCCTGGAGGGATCAACCTCGCGAGGATCGCCCTCAGGGCAATGCTGGACTTCTTCCACTACCGCCACCACCAAGAAGGAACCACGACCACCATCAGGATGAGGGGGCTGGGAGCTTCCAAGAGCCGCGTGCTATCGCCTGCATCTTGGGCGGGGCTCAAGCCCTAGCCTCTCACCGTATCTTGAAGCAGTTTGCTCGCGAGGTGAACGCAGCCCTCCCCAGGCTCGAGGCCACACGCCCGCTCAGGTGGTCCAAGTGCGCCATCACTTTCAGCTCAGCAGACCTACTCAAGTGCGCGGCCACCGCTGGCGCCCTCCCGATGCTTTGCTCACCTGTCATCAGCAACGTGCAAGTCACCAAGACCCTCATCGACGGCGGCGCAGGACCCAACGTCATGTCTGCCGAGACGTTCGACAGCCTCCAAGTACCATATGATCAGCTCCAGCCTACCAAGCCCTTCTCATGAGTAACCGACGGCTCCAGCACCCCGATAGGGCAGGTCCGCCTCCCTATCACCTTCGGACAGCGCGACAACTACCGCACCGAGCTCATGGACTTGGACGTCGCCCACATCCCTCTGTCGTACAACGCCATCCTCGGGTATCCGGCCCTGGCCAAGTTCATGGTAGTGACACACCATGGCTACAACGTCCTCAAGATGCTAGGGAGCGGCGGGATCAACACGGTCCCCTTCGAAGAAAGAGATGCGGTGTGCTCCCTCAAGCGCGCCTTCCAAGCTGCATCAATCGAAGATCCCGACGATAATGCAGCCCAGTATCCTCCTGAGGTTGTCCACAAGAAGAAGAAGCAGCTAATCTGCACAGGGCCTCAGGGGAGCGGCGCCTCAAGTGGTGCCATGTTAGGATCGGCGCCCGTGCCTGGGGCGCCTCCTTCAATCGCATAGGAAGGCACGCCCGGCGCCCTCCTCGGGCAGGGCTCGGGAGCTCTCTTCTAGAGGGCCTCAGACCTCGCCAACATCAAAAGAGAGGCGCTCGGGCACCAGGTGGAGGCGTGCTTTGCGGCACGTTTCCCTCAAGAGGACACCGGATGAGGAGCGCCTAGCGCTCAGGAGTTCACTGCCAAGACCACTCAGGAACTGCAGGATGCAAGAGCCATGCATGGCGACCGCCGCTCAATTAGCGTGGCTCCCCATCCAGGCAAGGATGGAGGGCTGCGCGTCTGTGTCGACATCCCAGGGCTCAACAGAGCCTCATCTCAGGAGCTCTTCTGCCCTTCGCGCGTGGGACGCTGCGAGGGCCCACCTCACAGCTACATTAGCATGCCATTTGGCCTGCCGAGCATGGCGTCCACCTTCCAGCGCAACCTGCAGAGCGTCCTGGCGGCTCAGGAGGCCAGGCATCACGCAGTCCTAACGGAGATGTAGACAGTCCTCAAGGAACCGCCCGGACTCCCAGAGCCTCCCGAGGCTCAGGGCCCCAGTGGCTCGTGAGGAGCAACCCCTTCACCATGCGTCTTAAGCTGCCACAACACCCCTTCGACAACGGAACCAGGTGACATCTTCCGAGTTTATTTAGCTGGGAGCGCCCCTCGGGCTGCATCATTCCCAGGCCGCGTGGGTCTGTCCCTCCGGCATGTATCTTTTTACGTCTTTAGCTTACTCTGCTGGGGGCGCCCCTCGGGCTGCATCATCCCCAAGCCGCTCGGGTCCAGCCCAGGGGCATGTATTGTTCTTGCGTTTACCTAATCCCGTTTGTTTTCCAGGCATAATCTATCTATGGTTATCACCTGCTTGATTGTCACACACCATGGGAGCCGCGCGTCGATCGTCTTTCTTCTGGGCCTTCACATAAGAAGGCTAGGCATGACATCTGTGCTCGGGCCCGTCCCTGCAACGTTGATAAATCCAACGGCTGAGCTCTGTCTGGCGGGCCGGCCCCGTTCACGTCACCTCCTGGGGTCGTTGGTGCTTGGCCTTCTCACATGATAACCTCAAGAGATTCGTTCGGTGCAAGTCGTCTAACCATCTCGTAGGACCACCACAGCCATCAAGAGCCAAGACCAGGCGCAGCCCGCCATGAGATAGGGCCTCGTGAGTCCCGCGCTGCCTCATGAGTGCCCAGACACACCTCGTCTAGCCCTGCCGTGCAAGCCACATGTCAGGGCAGGGTTGTACACGCCCCGGGGGCTCTCCGAAGTAGGGAGTCCCCTCCCACGTACCCGTGGAAGCACCATGCTCCACGCTGGCCGTCGACACTGCCGAGGAGCGGCTATGCCCGTGCAAGTGCGGAAGCGCTATGCTCCGCGCTGGTGATAAACAACTGAGGGTGGCCTCACGGCCGTATCAACCTCAGGGAGCCCTTGAGCTCAGTGTCTGGCCTCATCGCAACACCTCCCCTCGGGAGAGTCGCGCGAGGGGCCTAGGCATGGGAGCTGCGCTCGGATCACGCCCAAGCGTACGCCACCCAGCCAGGTCCCCTGGACCTGGTCGTCGCGCGCCCCTCCCGAGCCGAGCCTCGGCAAGGCCAAAGGTAGGAAGGTTATTTGAGCGTCAAGGGGGACTCCTGAGCATAGCGAATCAGGAGCCTAACAGGCCACATAGCCCATCACTCCTTGGTCTCGTCCTGGTGATCCGGACGAACCAATGGCGGCTGAGGTATGCGGGGGGTCGGGCTCTGCCGACGTAGAATGTAAAGCAAATGGGAAGGAAATCGCAAAATCTCAAGCAAATATTACAAGACATATTATTCTCCAATATCAAACACAAGTTTAAACGCCTCCACGAGGCACGGTACATGCTGCAGGAGTTAAGCAGGAAAGGAGCCGCCAGCAAGTCACCCCTTCATTCCTGGACACCGCCGCCACCCACGAGGGATGCTTCTTCTCCAACGGCATCGCCTTCACCTGTGCCACCAGCCGGAGCTACAGGATCAGTAGCACCACCGGTTGAGGGCGCGGGGGCGAAGGCGCATAACTTCTTCAGTAGGGCCTCCACCTGACCCTTCACGGCTGCGGCAGCGGCTGCGCAATGCTCGTCGTCCATAGGCTCCAGCAGCTCGTTAAGGCGGGCGGCGGGATCGCGAAGATGGAGGTGGCTGAAGACGCGTGTCAACGCGGCTACGGAAAGAACACATGGCTTCCCCCTATGCCATGGGGCCGATACCGCTCACGACGTCCTCACCGCATCAACCAGATAAGGAAGCAGCTGGGCGGGGCCCTCGTTGCTGGCGGCCAGCGGCTCCTCCAAGCCATTCTCACAAAGCGACCGCAGCGCCATCCGAGACCTCACCTCGAGGAGCTTGAAGGTCTCGCGGTCCTCAGCCAGGACCTTCGCCTTGGCGTCAAGATCAGCCTTCTCCGCCTCCACCTTCTGATCCAGCTTCTTCAGCCGGCTCCGTTCCGTGGCCTGCGCTTTCGCCAGCTCCTCCTGCTCGGCGTCGCGACCATTGATGGCGTCCTCCCGGGCCTTCTTCTCCTCCTCCGTGTTGTGCAGGGTCTTCAGCTCGACCTCCAGCACCCGGCAGCGATCCTAGGCAGCCTCGACATCTTTCAGCGCCACCTCGCGAGCGGCCGATGCTTGGGCGGTGGCCTGCTTCTCCTTCTCAGAGGTCGCCGCGGCCTGGCTCAGCGCCGCCCGAATGGACACTTCAGAATGAAGCCATCCAGAGACCAGCTCCAGGCGCCCAGCTACCAGGTGGGGGTCGGCGCCCAGAAGATCTTCTTGCAGCCGGGTCATCTCAGAAAGAGCATGCTCCAAGATGTCAGGGGAGGCGGAAGGACCTGGAATCAGCGGTGCAGCAGCAGGAGGAGGAGGCGACATCGTCACCATCGCCTAAGAGACTAGGGCTCCTGAGCTTTGGGGACCTCGGCAGCCGAACCGGACACCGGTGCCTCCAGAACCAGCGGGGCCACAGGGGCTGACCCCTCCCGAGGAAGCTCCCCCGGGCCTCACGAGGACGATCGAGCAGGAGAGGCATGAGCACTGATGCGGCCCTTCTCCACAGATGGAGATGCAACCGCAGCAGCCAGATTGGTCCTGGGCGGGACCACTGTTTCTTCCTTCCTCTTCTATGCCGCGGGCATCGGCCTAATTGCACAACAGAGAAGCGTCAAGGTCAAGTAGCAGAAGCAAGAACAAACCAGGGCAATAACACTTACTGGTCTACCACGGCGTAGTCCCTCCATTCGTAAGCTTGAAGCTGGAGAGCCTCGCAGCTTGGGGCACGGGCGCGTGGGCTCTAGGAGAAAAAGGAGGGGCAGTAGATGGGCCAGAAGCAGCCCCAGGCGGCGTCAGAGCAGGAGCGTCATCTCGGGAGATCAACGCCGACCTGCCCATCATTGGAACCACGGGCGGGTCCTCTCTCTCTAGGAAGACGCCGACCTCGTCATCATCATCAGGTAGGGTGCGGAGGATGTTGGCCTTGCGCAAGGGGGAGGTCTCCCCCATCCCCTCGGGAGTCGCCTCTGAGTCACGCTCCTCGCTCTCCTCCTCTTCCCCCTCCTTGCGGGAATCGCCAGATGACACGTCCACCGGCGTCGTCACCACTGGGACCCCAATGGGTGCCGGCGGCACCAGCCCGCGCCCGTCGAAGGTGGGCATGGCGGCCGCAACCTGCGCCCCGCCCTCGCGGAGGAACAGAGAAACAAAGGCACTTGGCGGGTACTACTGATCATCCATGACTAGGAGGCGGAGAGCCACGGCCAGCTCTTCGTCAGATAAGGCCGCCGGACTCAAGGGGAGCTTATCTCTTGCACCCTCAAGCGTCCACAATGGGCGCGAGCGAACGCGCAACATCATGAACTCCCTCAAGAGCATGGCCCCTGTCAGCTTTGCTGCCTTCGCGTTGCCCGGGTTCAGGTTGGCAGTCATCTTCTCCAGCACAGGCTTCGCCCGGTCATCAGTAAGCTTGGCGCCAGACCACCTTTCGTCGGACTAGGGCATCTCCGTCGGCAGCCTCAAGCGTGGGTGGACGCACTTGGCATCTATCATGACACACTTGCCCCTGAAGCCGTCGGCCTTATTCCCAGCCTTCGAGATCGCATTGGCCTTGCCGGCCGCGATGAAGTTAGCGCACCCAGAGGTATGACCGTCGTTGATTCGGAGGAAGAAGAAGTGGCACAGCAGAGCCACGGACGGCATCACGCCGACATACGCCTCGCGGTAGAAAGCAAAGATCAACAAGAGAAGAACGGAGTTGGCATGGAGATGGATAGCTTGCAACCTGTAATGGCGGAGGACGGCATAGAAGAAGTGGAGAAGGGGGGAACCAAGCCCGCGATGACGCTCCTCATAAAGAAGGGGTAGAAGGTGCCATTCGAAGCCTCCAACTTGGCGGAGCTAGCCCGGAGCTCGGTCTTCCCCTTCTCGTTGCTCTCCACCGCCGTCAGCAGGCGCGTGGCGGCGAGGTTCTTCTCCGAGACGTTGAGCGTGTCTAGAGCCGGCTCGTACCAATCGGGCGGCGCAGCAGCCTTGGCCTTTCGGGGCGCCATTGGTCGAAAGCTCGGAAGGGGATTGAAGCATATCTGGAGATTTCGGAAGCAAGGAGCGAGAAAGGGGATCAGGAGCAAGGCGAAAGAAAGCAATGAAGGCAAGCGTAGCCCGCGCCAGCCTTTTGTTAGTCGGGCAGTTGCCGAGGCAGCATGGGGAAGCGGAGACGCCCATGTCCAATCAATCGCCATGCGTCGACCAAGGCTGCAGGCTGTTGGGGCCCGCGATGAGCCGCACTTGCCCTTTGGCTTCGCCTCGAAGCCAAGTTCGAGCGTGCCTTGGGCTTGGGGGCTGCTGTTGGCGTCCTGGGAATGGGGGTCCGAAGACTTGCCTGCCTACGGCCCACTGCGTGGCTCCACCAGTGGCCCTGTACGGCCCATCTTCACCAGCAAACACTCAAGACCCTCGCGAGGGGCTAAGCCTCGCGAGGCGGACGACACAAGAGCTCCTCGGGAGCAACCTCACCAGGCTGGCTCGCGAGGGGCGGAGAGATCAAGGCAAGGGACACCTCACAAGGTTCTTGTGACGCAAGGCATGACGAATGGAGCCAGGCGGGCGCCAGGCGGGCACCAGCGCGCAGTGTCTTCGTTTCCTCTTTGGTGCTAAAGGGGCAAGCGCAGGCGAGGAGTCCCGAGGCATCAGGCAAAGGTTTCCATATTGGTGCAACGAGACCAAGACCAGCAGGACGGCAAGACAGAGGTCACTGTGGAGCCCAAGACGGCGTCACCACCAGTGCCTTTGGTAGGCAAAGACCACCTTTAGTCAGGATAACTTGTACTAGTTGTCTCCCTTCGAATTTGGCCATTGTTGGCTCCCTTCGCGCTCAATATTTGGGGTGAGGACCAGGGCCTCTATAAATAGGACTAGCCACCACAGTAGGAGGCAACCAAATCATCTTGGACTAGATCCATTCCATCCTCACACTCAGCAAGCACAAGAACACCTCTCCTCAGGAGGTTGTTCTTCTCCTGTAACTGTTCATCCTCAGCCAAAGAAGCAATCCACCACAACACACAGGATTAGGGTATTACACCACAACGGTCACCCGAACCAGTATAAATCTCGTGTCTCTTGTGTTGCGGGTTCATCAAGCTAGGCTTTGAGATCGCGGTGAGGCTGAGGGCATGATTAGGTAGGGGAGAGATCTTCGTGCGCACACAAGTGTTCGAACCTCAAGGGTTTGCCGGAACCCGAAATCCGACATGGAGCATGTAACAGATGAATCGTTGTTGCCCTAATGCAGTAACAGAGAGCAGGGGCGAGAAAGTGGGATTGTATCAGAATGAACAAGGGGGTTCTTCTTGCCTGGCACTTCTGAAGATGGTATAGCTCTTCATCGGTGTCATCGATCTCATCATCGGAACCACGTCTATTGAGAGGGGACAAATACCGGCAATAGAGAAGGAACACAATCAATGCAATACAACAATATGATGCATGATCATGAAATGGCAATATGCTCTGGTTTGAGCTAATGCAGCTAGCAATGATTTAAATGAAGTTGGTTTGAACCCAAGGTTCAAATTCAAACTCCATATGTGAAATTCAAATGCCATTTAATTGATTTGACCTGATAGGCAGGTTTAACTTGCTTTAATGTGCATGAAAACAGTTCCAATGGATAGATTGGATTTTTCTGATCATTTTTCATATATAAATTATTTCATTTGGAGTTACGGTTGAATTTCTATGAATTTTAGAAGTTTTGGATATTTTCTGAAATAAATAAATCATTTCTGATTTATTTTAAATTCCAGAGAATATATACTGCGTCAGCATGATGTCACTGTGATGTCAGCGGGTCAACAGGGCCGGTCCAGGCCATACCTGACTAGTGGGACCCGCGTGTCAGTGTCTTAACTAATTAACAAAGACTGTTAGTGCAAATTAACATATCAGCTTAATTAAACCATAGGCTGGGCCCAGAAGTCAGTGACTCAGAGGGGAGTCAAACCCGATCAATCGTGGTCAAACTTGCCGGAGTTGACCAACGACTCGTCGCCGGCGAGGCCAGAGACGGCGGAGGCTTCGGGTTTCTTGCTCTGGCGACCAAATGGCCGGCGGAGACCACCTACGTGACGCTAGTGCTCGTGCGCATCCAGCGGTGCCATCGGCTCGAGCCGGCGTGGACCAAAACGGCGGCGGCGACGACTAGTGTGGCGGCCGGAATTCGGACAATGACGATATCTGCGCTACGGTGGACGAATGGAGCAGCGGTTGGCCGTGTTAGGATCCTAGGGTCACCCTGAGCACGTTAGGGTGCTCGGCTGGAGCTTTCATTTTCGTGGCCACGGCGGCGGCATGGCCGGCGGAGCCAAGCTCTCGGCCATGATGGCCGTTGCGGTTGGAGGAAGCAAACGAGGGAGGGGAGAGAGGGGTTCGACGCAGGGGCTCACGGTGGACACGTAGAGCAGATCAGCGGGCTCGGGGAGGCGTTGGAGACGGTGAATCGACCTGCGAAGTCCGACGAGCAGATGCGGTGGTTACGAGCTCGAAGACGATGACGTGGTGATCCTCTGCTTGCGTTCATCGCCTTGAGATGATGCGGACGACGGCAAAGTGACTGGAATCAACGGCGAGGCGTGGCGATGATGGTGGCTACGGCAATGTTGAGCGATGGCGACGAGGTCGCTCGGGTGGTGAGAAAGGGATCCAAGGGAGAGGATGAGGATGAGGGAGAGTGAGAGAGCGTCGAGGGGTCGCGTGGCATCTCCAGGGGTTCCGGGAAGCGAGCAGGGAGGAAGGAGGTGGCGTGCGTGTGGCTGCGGGCGCCGGGCACGCGCCCTCGCCTACTGGCGCGAGGAGGAAGGCGACAGGCGGTGAGTTGGGCTGGGCCAGCCAGCTGGAACGCCAGGTGGGCTGTGCCTGGTAAGCCAGGTGAGTTTCTAACCCTTTTCTATTTTTGTTTCTGTTTTGTAGTTTGCAGTTTGTTTTTGGTCCAGTTTTAAAAACCAAATCAATTTTATAAATCCTAAAAATATTCATGAGCACTTTCTGAATTATTTCAGTGGCCCACAAATAGTTCCAACATTATTTGGGCATTTAAATTATTTATAGTGTCTAAATGCCCAAAGTCAAATACAATATGATTTAATTCAAAAACATCCAGGAATGACCTAGAAATATGTTCATCATTTTTGGCAGAGGTTTTCACCTTTATCAGAAATCATGAACATTTTCAAAGGGCATTTTGGGTTCATTGAAAATGATTTTATTTGAGCCTATTTTAATTCATTTGGTGCTAGGGTTTGGTCATTCCCCATTTCAAGTTTAATTGAAACTCAAACATGATGCAACACAAGATGCTAGCACTAAGCATTACGAGAACTAGGGATGTGACAACTCACCCTCACTAAACAAGAATCTCGTCCCGAGATTCAAGACGTCAGATTAGAAGATAGAGGGGACACAAAGCTAACACAATCTTCACGATCCAGCTGCACTTCATAAGAATGTTGATTCGATCATCATCTTTGTCCCCACGTCTTGCTCTGATTACTTCATCCAACATGACAACGAGAAGGAAGGGAAACTCTAGAAGAATCGATCTTCTCGAAGATCGAGCACTCAAGATCAACTCATGGAGTGAGACGTAGGAACATCTCTTGAGTTGAGGCATAAAATGCACATCGGGAGCAATGGATAAAAGGTAGATGAAAAGGTTCAATTGGGTAGGCAAAAATTCCATACTAAAGAAGATGGTGCATGATTTCAGGATAGCGATGAAATAATTGCCATGATTCCAAATGGGGCACCTTAGGGAATGTGACTCGTAGAGTTATTCCCTTAAGTGACAAAAAGAATTACTTTTGATACATAGATCATTGAAACTCTTCATACCAGCCCAAGGCAATTTGCAATCGATTGTTTGAAGGAGGTCGAAAGAATGGCATACTCCGACTAGAATGGATGATGTGGACTACCTTGTTGAAGACAACACAATGGTTGATTTTTTCCTATCATCAGAAATGGATGGGACCCATGGTAGGACAATTTTTGGAGATGATCCTGAATAGTAATAACTGAGAAGGACAGCCCATGGAAATTGGCACAATGGCGGTGCAAGCTGGGAACAAAATGCAAATACTAGGGATGTTCCAACCGTCATATCTGCCTGAGATTCAGATCCGATTGGTGATAGGATATTTCAGACTCACCATGTCTGAAAAGAAAGTTTGCAACACAAATCGACGAGATGACGTTGCGAGATTCTCAGGAAATGAACTACGATAGTAAGCTCCAAAACATGAGCTAGTTCTGCTACATACCTGTGAACACGTTGTCCAAGAAAAGCATGACCACATAGTAGTCTTACAATAAAACACTACCGGCTTCAGGTGGGGAACCATTAATGAGGATGTCGAAGTCCTTGCATAAGTCATGATTAGCTCTTAAGAAGGAACTTCTTCTCCTTGAAAAAATCAATTAGTGGATTGGTGTGCTAGGGAATACATATGGAGTGAAGATGATCAGTCTACCAGACGATAGAATACTTCACACGTACATGACAAACTTGGAATGATTCCATAGGAACAAAAGCAAGCTTTCTCGAATCCACCGTGACAACTGACATCAAATGCACGTGAGTTAGAGGAAGTCACTTCTTTCATCCAAACATATACCTCACAAACGGAATATGAAGGCATTGCTCACAAACGTTCCAACATTAGCTAGATGTTCAACATGAATCATGGAGAAGATAAAAATGTTGCTGATGGGCTCAACAAGAATTCATCCAGGTTTCCATATAAGTGGAATTCCACAATTATGGGAACAAGGTGATAGCATTGGTCAGACCCAAAAGATATAATGGTGTATGCTCGAGGAAACAACCACGAATAAGACAAAATTACGAATATTGTTGGTTCTTATTTGATTTTAGGATAGCCCATACTCGAATCAAAGATTGGATAAAATGATAGGTGCATTAACTGATCACGAGGGTCAATCGATGAGAATACCATCTTTCTTCAACACACATATACAAAGAGTTATCCCTTAAAATGAACTAAGTCAGACAAGCTTTCATCTTCCAACTCTCCAAGTTGTTGTTTGGCTTAACCAACTAGCTCAGGGGTATCCAACACGGATTCTTGGAGAAGGGGTGTTTTACAAGAAACCAACTTGATCACGGACTCAACATAGCGGTTAGGTAACAACCTGGTAACCCTTCCGAGAAGATAATCGAAAAATCATGAACCACCGATATGCTACTGAGCTCGAGAACAATCTTGGTTTTCGGGGCAAGACGATGTGATCAAGAGAGTGAAGGATTGACACAATCCTATCTCATTGATTTGGGAGTGCACCAGGGAAAATGGCCTACGTCGCACGATAAACCTTAGGATGATGATTCAATAACCAACACACTAAGAATAAGATTATTGTCCATTAACTACCAAGCAACAGAGTTGCTAGGAGTATTGATTTCACACATCACAGTTCACTTGTCAGCACTCCAGTTACAACCAACACGGAGACCGAGGGATGAATAATGATGGCGATAAGTATCACTGCATCAAGAATTCATGAGAGATTGTGCAATTCTCACGTCATTCTTGATATGAAAGAGGGTGAAACTCCAAGGTAGAACAGATCAAAGGCAGGATTGGCAATTTGATCTGCGGAATACAACTACTTTGACCCTATCCTCGAAATGGATGAGGTACTGGAGTTTGTTTCTCCTAGTCATTCCGGAATAGAATGACTTGATGGACTACAAGAATAATAGGCATCGATGAACACGAATGCACACATACTCTTGACTCTCAATTGATAGATGGAGGTCAGAATACAACTAAAGAAAACAACTCAAAGGACCATATGATTTCTTTAAGTTGTAGATGCATTGGTTAGCACTTTGAATAAATTCAACATGTTTCTTCCGATAACCCATGCAGAAAGGTGGGACTGGCAGAGTAACAAACACAATGGAGAACTCATTAGGAGCACTCTTGTTGTGATCTTTTGGTTCAGGATGAGCTTTTGCCAGGATGGTTCATGGTATTGGGAAGAAGGATATACCACGAACCTCGAGGACTATTTCAAAGGTTACTAATGTCCTAAAGGAACTAACAAAGACTATCAACATGAATGAGTAGGGTGAACATCGGGATCAAAACCCAGGAGTAGAATGCCTACTAACTATATGGCATCACGGGATGCTTTCGAGAATGATGGTCAGAATATAACAATGGGAACACAGAACATGGCTAGATTACTAGGTGATCCTCTAAGACAACTAGGGGCATAATAATAGCTCCAACATATATGTCGAGGCAATAAAGTACCTCAACTCACCGATTAGTGTGGTTAAACTGGCCCAAAGAAACATCGGGAACGGAAAGATGGGAGTTGCAAATGTATCAGACTATTTAGAAACCTAGGATGACTCGGACAACATAACGGCTGTATGCTCAAAAAATATTTCAGACATCCTGCAAAATAGTGGCATGACCACTCAACATCACAATATCAAGGTTCTGAGGCCAGCTATGAACATACGGAAGTAGGAGAAACTGAACTAAGACTTGAATCCATCAATATTATAAGTCTATGGATTAGTAACACGTGATCCTGATAGAACGAAGGGAAAGCCTAGTTCTTAATCCCCGTAGGAAACATAGGATGACTCGGATCAGAAGGGCATAAGGTAAAGGAGTAAAATGAGCCTTCATGTGTGCATCATGTTTAGAATTCATTTAAATTTGAAATGGGGATTTGTGAAACCCTCAGAAACTATTTCTGGAAATAACCTAGATAAAAATTGCTCCAAAAAGGTCCAAGGAAATGTTCATGTTGCTCTCTGAAAATATTGGTCAGAGGTAAAATTCTAACAAATATTTTTAGGAGCTCATAAATATTTATTTTAGCCATTTGGAATTAATGCATAATTATTTGCATTGGATATATATATGTTATGTATAATATATGTGCACAAATTATGCTAGTTGTTGAGATGTTCTGGAATAATACCATTAGCTCCTAGAAAAATTGGCATAAGAAAATAAATTAGTATTATTTTTAAGCAGAAACAAATGTCAGAAAATAGAAAACAAAACAAAATAGAAAGAAAGAGGAAAGGGGAACCTTACCTGGGCTTCTTACATGGTAGCCCAGTGGCCCAACAGGCCGACCCAGCCGACAGGCCAGTGCCAGTCGTCGTCTCCACCGCGCCAGGAGGACAGGGACGTGTGCCCGCGGCGCGCACGCATGCGTCCGGCCACCTACTGCCTGTCTGCCTCACCCTCTCGCCGCCCTGGACGCCCTGGACGACACCACGCGCCGCCCCACCCCGCACCTCTCTCACTCTCTCCCGTGGGCATCCCCTCCTCTGCCGCTCTCTCTCTCACCGCTCGAGCACCACCGTCGCTGCCGCTCGCCGTTGCCGCGCCAACCGCCACGGCCTCGCCTCTCCGACAAGCTCACAAGCTTCGCCGTGTCTCCCTCGTCCTCTCCATCGAGCCACGCACCTCCGGACGGCCTGTATCACCGCCACCAACATCGTCTTCACCTCCGGCCGCCCGAGATCGCCGAAAACATTCCGGCCACACCAGTGCTTCCCCGAGCTCGCGCACGACGCCATCGAGACCGCCGTGAGCTCTCCTCTGCTTCCCCTCCTTCCCCGCGCTTGATTTCGTGCCGTAGCCATGCTAGCCGCTGAACCCGAGCGGTCGCGCCGCCGTGGTACCTCCCCGTCGTGGCCAGAGCCACCACAGCCCGCGCATGCACCTGCCACTCTGCTCAGCAGCCTCCCAGAAGGCCAACGCCGCCGCTCGCAGCTCGTGTCGTGCCATGCAGCACCCGCGCGCACCCGGCCGAACTCCGACCGCCCCCTCGATCTCGTTTCCGACGAGCTCCAGCCACCCCGCCTCTCCCACTTGCTCCAGATGACGCGGACGAGCGCTGGCTCCTCGCCCGTGGTCTCCGGCGCGCATTCGGTCGCCGGAGCGACGAACCCGACGCGCTCGCCCTCGCCGACGACTAATCGCCGGTCAAACCGGGTCAACCCCGCTAACTAACCCCCCCCCTGTGACACTGACATGTGGGGCCCGGACCTGCTAATTTTTAGTTTAGGATTAGTTCGACAATTAATTAACTATGTTAATTAACCATGACACTGACGTGTGGACCCCACACGTCAGGTTTGACCTGGTCAGCCACGGTTGACTCGCTGATGTCATGCCTCTGTAATGCTGACGCAGTTATTCATTTTCTGGTATTAAAATAAATCAGGAAATTCTAGAAAATTAGTAGAACTTCTAAAATTCACAGAAATTCAACCGTAGCTCAGATTGAAATAAGTTATATATGAAAAATTATCAGAAAAATTCAATCTATCCATCTGTACCAGTTTCATGCATGAAAAGCCAACTTATACCTGATGTATAGGTGAAAACACATATATGGCATTTCAAAAGGTTAAATTTGGAGTTGCATTTGAACCCTTGGTTCAAATGGACTTCATTCAAATAGAATGCTAGATGCAGTAGCACAAACAACATCACATCTACATGCCATGTTCATGCATAATATTGTTGCATATGTTTGTGTATTGATTTTCGACACCGTTCCTTCTCGATAGGTCCTGCTCCGGAGAGTGTTCCAGAGTACCTGTCCAAGGAGTAGTGCCCCTCTGTTCATTCCGATATAATCCCACTCTCTCACACCTGCACTCTTTTATTGCATTAGGACAACAACGATTCAGCTGCTACTTTATGCTGCAGTAGATGAACCCATTCCTCTGCATGACCTGTCATTGCCACAGTGAATAGTTGAAACCCACTAGCATGTGTAGGAATTGATTGAGCCATGTTGTGTTCCTACCATGCCATGCCTGCTATTGCTTAGAGTTGTGTCAGGTCTGATTCATTAGGAATGGATTGGAGTGTTATGCTATGTTCTGATGCTGAGACTTAAGTGTGTGAACACGATTTGGTAAAGGTAGCGGTGAGAGGCCATGTAGGAGTACATGGTGGGTTGTCTCATTGGGACCGGCCTTAAGAACCGAGTTCTGTGTAAGTTGTCCAATGACTAGCTACACCACACATTGGGCTCCGGGCGCTCCAAGCTCTCTCAACTTATTAACCAACTTGATCTCTGTCCAGGAGTCGCAACTAGTTTCTCGTGTTTGTAGGTAGTGCTATTTTTCTACCGACTGGCACCCGGCAGGGTGGACTTGGGACAGACTAGGCATCGTGGAGCGGTGTACCGAGTGGCACCCGGATGGTGGGCTCGGGAACCCTGCACACATCGTTTGGGGCCGTGAGTGAAACCCCGGCCGGGTCTCCTTGCGGATGGAACTCGAATAGGCGATAAACCTGGACTAGAGTCTTGTGTGGTTTGTCAGGTCGTGGCCGACACCCTCGCCAGGCTTCCGCTTGAAGGTTGCCGAGATACATGACGTGTAAATGGTGATAAGTGGTGAGAGTGTGTGTGAAGAACTACACCCTTTCAGGGTTATCATGATCTATTCGAATAGCCGTGTCCTCGGTTATGGACTTCTTGGATGATTACGTGGTACATAGACAACTTAAAGTGGATACTCTAAAATGGTCAAGACAAGTGTGAGTGCCATGGATGGCCTTCTCGTAGAGAGACGGGGATGAATCCATAGTAGTGTATTAATGTGGTGATTAGTGGACTCGTGTGCACTGCCTCACCTCAAAGAAGTTTCTCGTAGTCGTAGAACAGGATAACCACTGAGTCAAAGCTGGCTTGCTGCAACTAAACCCCACATTACCTTCTTGATACAAATGCATGTATGATATGATCTGTTGTAAGTCTTGCTGAGTACCTTTGTACTCACGTTGCTTAATTTATGTTTTTGCAGATGAGACTTCTGTCTCAGTAGTAGTTCTGCATGGACTTCGACGACTAGCTTGTTACCTCAGCTACGATCTTGTACCCTTGGGATGGTCTTGTAGATAGTCAGGCTTCTCGGCCTTTTTCTTTTGTAGTTGTCTATACCCAGACATGTAATGCTTCCATTGCTTGTATGCTCTGAATGATGGGTCATGAGACCCCTGTTTGTATTAAATGCTACGAGTTGTTGAGTTATGTTGTGATGCCATGTTGTACAGCACATACTTGCATGCTATGCGTACGTGTAACGTGTATTGCTATGTGTGGGATCCGACAACCTAGTTGTCTATCCTTGGTAGCCTCTCTTATGGGGAAATGTAGTCTGGTGCTTCCACTGAGCCATGGTAGTCCGCTACAGCCTGGTTTACCGGAGTCCTGCTAGCCCAGCACTACTACTCCGGAACACTTAGACTGGCCGGCATGTGATTCACTTCGTCTGTGTCTGTCCCTTCGGGGAAATGTCACGCGGTGACATCCGGAGTCCTGCTAGTCTGCTATAGCCCGGGTTCCCGGAGTCCTGTTAGCCCAGCTGCTACAGCTCGGATTCACACGGTGCTTACCGACATACTCGATGTTGTTTCATGTATGCCTGTCCCCGTAAGTTAGTGCCACTTTGGGTTCACGACTAGTCATGTCGGCTCGGGTTCTCGGTCATATGGATGCTAGCGACACTGTCATATACGTGAGCCTAAAGGCGCAAACGGTCACGGGCCATGGTAAGGAAACACCCGTGGGAATACCGTGCGTGAGGCCGCAAAGTGATATTGTTAGGACCCTGATTCTAAGTCACAGCGATCTAGCATGTAACACCTCATATCACTTTGCGGCCTCACGCACGGTATTCCCACGAGTGTCGCCTTTCCTGGCCCGGGACCGTTTGCGCCTTTTGGCTCACGTATATGATAGTATCGCTAGCATCTATATGACAGAGAACCCGGGCCGACATGACTAGTCATGAACCCAAAGTTGCACTAACTTACGGGGACAGGCATACATGAATCAACATCGAGCATGTTGGTCAGCAGAGTGCGAATCCGGGCTTTAGCACTGGGCTAACAGAACTCCGGTGAACTGGGCTGTAGCAGGCTAGGCAGGACTCCGGATGTCACCGCGTGACATTTCCCCGAAGGAACAGACACAGGAATGAAGTGAATCACATGCCGGCCAGTCAAGTGTTCCGGAGCAGTAGTGCTGGGCTAGCAGGACTCCGGTGAACCGGGCTGTAGCGGACTACTATGGCTCATGGAAGCACAAGACTACATTTCCCCATAAGAGAGGCTACCAAGGATAAACAACTAGGTTGTCGGATCCCACACATACCAAGCATTTCAATCATACACACAATATGCTCGATATGTGTAAATACAACATGGCATCACAACAAAACTCTACGACTCAAAGTATTTATTCAATAGGCTCCGAGGAGCGAGATATTACAAACATGGGTCTCATGACCCAACATTCAGAGCATACAAGTCAAAGCACATGCGGAAGCTTAACATGTCTGAGTACAGACATCTACAAATGAAAAAGGCTGAGAAGCCTGACTATCTACCAGATCCCGCCGAGGGCACAAGATCGTAGCTGAGGTATCAAGCTAAACGTCGAAGTCCACATGGAACTACTAGCGAGACTGACGTCTCTCTGCAAAACATAAAATAGGCAAACGTGAGTACAAATGTACCCAGCAAGACTTACATCCGAACTAGCTACATATGCATCAATATCAACAAAGGGGGTGGTGGAGTTTGACTGCAGCAAGCTAGCTTTGACTCAGTGACTATCCTAAACTATTACTGCAAGTAACTCTTTTGAGGTGGCGCACACGAGTCCACATATTCACCATATCAATAGAACGCTATGGATCCGCTCCCGTCAACCTACGAGAATGCCATCCATAGCACTCACGCTTATCTTGTGAGTTTTAGAGTATCCACTTTCACTTGTCTATGGACTGTTATAGGCAACCCAGAAGTCCTTTACCGCGGACACGACTATTTGAATAGATGATGTTAACCCTGCAGGGGTGTACTTCTTCATACATGTTTCCTCTACTTAGCGTCTGCACACGACTTGTGCTCGGCAGACTTCAAGGTAAAGCTGACGTGGGTGTAGACCACGACCTACCTAAACACTCAAGTCTCTGGTCCAGGCATATCGCCTATCCAGGTTCCATCTGCAGGGAGTCCGGCCGAGGTTTCCACATACGGCCCCGAATGATGTGTACAGGGTTCCGCGACACCAAACGGGCACCCAGCATACCCGGCCACGTGCCTACCGCATCATAGCCCACCCCTCGGGTCAGCGCTGTGCACGACCTCCAACATACCACAAACACCAGAAACTACTTGCATCTCCTGGACAGAGGACTAGGGTGGTTCAGAAGTCGAGCGGGGTCATATTTCAGGGCCCAATGCATGGTAGTAGCTGTTTCATGGATCATGTCACGTCCCTAGCCTTGCTATGCACTTGGACTAGCTTGGTTGCTGCATCATGTCTAAATTTCATTTAAATTTGAAATGGGGATGACAAACCCTAGCACCAAATGAAATGCAATTAGGATCAAAATAAATATATTTTCAATGAACCTGAATTGCCCTTCAAAAATGTTCAGCATCTTTGCCTTGGTCTAGAACCTCTGACAAAAATGGTGCACACTTTTCTAGGACATCACAAGGTCACTGGATTAAATCATATGTTATTTGCATTTGGTCATTTAAATGCTATAAAATATTTCAAATGTCCAAATAATCATAAACTTAAATGTTTACTGTTGGATATATTCCAAAAAGTGGGCTTGAGAAAGTTTCATGATTTTGAGTGTGCCTAAGTATTTTTAATAAAGCCTTAAAACTACAGAAGAAATAGAGAAAAACAGAAAAGGCAGAAAGGAGAGTACCTGAGCCACTTACCTGGCCTGCAGTGTGTTGGCCCAACATTGTTGGCCCAGCCCATCTCTCTCCCTTGTCTTCTTCCAGCTCACGCCAGAAGGACTGGAGCGCGCGTGGCTGACGCTCGCCGGCACGCGCACGGCCACCTCCTGCTTGCCGCTTTGCCCTGGCCCTCCCTGGTGAAGCCACACCACCCCCTCGACCCTCTCTGGCTCTCCCAGCGCCTCTTCTCTCCTCTGCTCTCTCTCCCTCGCCCGAACCCGAGCGCCACCGTCGCCGTCCACCATGGCTACCGAGACCCCCTCGTCCAACCACCGTATCCCTGAGCTCCGCCGTCCCTCTCTTCCTCTCCTCGTCGACGCAACTCCAGGAGCAGCAGAACACCGCCCCCGTCGTCTTCATCACCGCTTCTGTCCGGTGATCCCCGTGGTCGATTCGCCGTCGCAGACACTTCCCCGAGCACGCTGGCCATCTCTATGGCACCGCTGTGAGCCCCCGAGCGTTTGCCCCCTCTCCCCGCAGTCAATTCCCTCCTCTAGCCAGTCTAGCCACCTGAGCCGAGAGCTCCGTGTCACCGGCCATGTCGCCGCCGTGGCCAGGGCACCCAAAGCTTGCGTCCGAGCACATGGTTGTGCTCCTACTAGTCCGTAGCTGCCGCCCCGCTGCTTAACTTGCTCCGCCACATGCTCTAGCCGCAGCTGCCGCACACACCAAACTCTGGCGGCCGCCCAAGTGCTCGCCGTCGGCGAACCAGGCCACCCCGCGACCTTGTGACACCACCCCTGGATGCGGAAGAGCGTGGGCTACCTCCTGGTGGTTCCCGCGCGTCCAACCGCCGTCTGTAGCTCAAGTCCGGCGAGTTGCCGCCGGCGAAACTCCGGCGAGGGCCGACGTGGCCTCGTCATTAGCACTAACCCCGCCAGCTGGACCACCAGTAGACGCTGTCAGCGGGCCCCGCAGCGGGTCAAAGCCGGAGTCAACGCGGGATTAGTGTCTGTCTCACTGACCAGTGGCTGGTCAGGTTTGACCTGGACCTCGCTTGTTGACCTGCTGACGTCACAGTGACGCAGTGCTGATGCAGTTAATTATTTTCTGGATTTATTCTTATTCAGGAAATTCCGGAAAATCCTATAAACTTCTAAAAATCATAGAAAATAATCTATAACTCAGAATGAAAAGATTTATATATGAAAAATGACCAGAAAAATCCAATCTATCCATCTGTACGTTTTTCATGCATGTTAGAGCAACTGATAGCTACTGTTTTGGACAAATCATGTAAATGGCATTTGAATTTCCACATATGAAGTTTGAATTTGAACCTAAGGTTCAAACCAACTCCATTTAATATGTTGCTAGATGCATTAGCTCAAAACACATTCATATTGCCATGTCATAGCATGCATCATATTGTGCATTGCATTGATCGTGTTACTTCTCTGTTTGCCGGTGTTGTCCCCTCTCAGTAGACGTTGCTTCGACGATGCGATCGATGACACCGATGAAGAGCTATACTATCTTCGGAAGTGTCAGGCAAGCAAAACCCCCTTGTTCATTCCGATACAATCCCACTCTCTCGCTCATGCTCTCTTTTATTGCATTAGGACAACAACGATTCATCTGTTACATGCTGCAGTAGTTGAACCCGTTTCCTCTGCATGACCTGTCATTACCACAGTAAATAGATGAAACCCACTAGCATGATTAGGAGTTGTTTGAGCCCTGATGTGCCTACTCATTCATGCTTGTTTGTCATGCCTGCTATTGCTTAGAGTTGTGTCAGGTCTGATTCATCGGGAATGAATTGGAAAGTTGTGAACATGTCCTACTGTGTGAGAGCTAAGTGTGTGAACACGATTTGGTAAAGGTAGCGGTGAGAGGCCATGTAGGAGTACATGGTGGGTTGTCTCATTGAAACCATCCTCAGGAACTGAGTTCTGTGTTTGTGATCCATGAACAGTTACTACCACACAATGGGCTCCGGGCGCTCCAAGCTCTCTCGACTTATTAATCAACCTGATCTCTGTCCAGGAGTTGCAACTAGTTTCTGGTGTTTGTAGGTTGTGTTAGTAGTCTACCAAGTGGTACCCGGTACAGGTGGGCTTGGGACAGACAAGGCATCATGGCACGGTGTACCAAGCGTAGATCCATCCGTCGAGGTGGGCTTGGGAACCCTGCACACATCGTTTGGAGCCGTGAGCGACACCCCGGCCGGATCTCCTTGCGGATGGAACCTGAATAGGCGATAAACCTGGACAAGAGACTTGTGTGGTTAGTTAGGTCGTGGCCGACTCCCTCGCCAGGCTTCCGCTTGAAGGTTGCCGAGGTACACGATGTGTACATGGTGGTAAGTGGCGAGAGCGTGTGTGACGAAGTACACCCCTGCATGGTTAACATCATCTATTCGAATAGCCGTGTCCGCGGTAAAGGACTTCTGGGTTGCCTATAACAGTTCATAGACACGTGAAAGTGGATACTCTAAAATGCGCAAGATAAGCGTGAGTGCTATGGGTGGCGTTCTCGTAGGGAGATGGGAGCGGATCCATAGTGGAGTATTGATATGGTGAATATGTGGACTCGTGTGCGCCACCCCAAAAGAGTTACTTGCAGTCATAGTTAGGATAGCCACCGAGTCAAAGCTGGCTTGCTGCAGTTAAACTCCACCACCCCTTTGTTGATACTGATGCATATGTAGATAGTTCTGATGTAAGTCTTGCTGGGTACATTTGTACTCACGTTTTCTTATTTTATGTTTTGTAGAGAGACGTCGGTCTCGCTAGTAGTTCCGTGTGGACTTCGACGTTTAGCTTGATACCTCAGCTACGATCTTGTGCCCTCGGCAGGATCTAGTAAATAGCCAGGCTTCTCAGCCTTTTTCATATGTAGATGTCTGTACTCAGACATGTTAAGCTTCCGCATGTGTTTGACTTGTATGCTCTGAATGTTGGGTCATGAAACCTATGTTTGTAATATCTCGCTCCTCGGAGCCTAATGAATAAATACTCTGAGTCGTAGAGTCTTGTTGTGATGCCATGTTGTATTTGCACATATCGAGCATATTGTGTGTATGATTGAAATGCTTGGTATGTGTGGTATCCGACAACCTAGTTGTTTATCCTTGGTAGCCTCTCTTATGGGGAAATGTAGTCTTGTGCTTCCACGAGCCATAGTAGTCCGCTACAGCCCGGTTCACCGGAGTCCTGCTAGCCCAGCACTACTGCCCGGAACACTTGACTGGCCGGCATGTGATTCACTTCGTTCCTGTGTCTGTCCCTTCGGGGAAATGTCACGCGGTGACATCCGGAGTCCTGCCTAGCCTGCTACAGCCCGGTTCACCGGAGTCCTGTTAGCCCGGTGCTACAGCCCGGATTCGCATGCTGCTGACCGACATGCTCGATGTTGATTCATGTATGCCTGTCCCCGTAAGTTAGTGCCACATTGGGTTCACGACTAGTCATGTCGGCCCGGGTTCTCTGTCATATGGACGCTAGCGACACTATCATATACGTGAGCCAAAAGACGCAAACGGTCCCGGGCCATGGTAAGGCGACACCCGTGGGAATACCGTGCGTGAGGCCGCAAAGTGATATGAGGTGTTACCGGCTAGATCGATGTGACTTGGAATCGGGGTCCTGACAGATCACAAACACAGAACTCAGTTCCTGAGGACGACTTCAGTGAGACAACCCACCATGTACAACTACATGGCCTCTCACCGCTACCTTTACCAAATCGTGTTCACACACTTAGCTCACACACAGTAGGACATGTTCATCACTATTCCAATTCATCCTCGATGAATCAGACCTGACTCAACTCTAAGCAGTAGCAGGCATGACATACAAGCATGAATGAGTAGGCACATCAGGGCTCAAACAACTCCTACTCATGCTAGTGGGTTTCATCTATTTACTGTGGCAATGACAGGTCATGCAGAGGAAAGGGTTCAACTACCGCAGCATGTAACAGTTGAGTCATTGTTGTCCTAATGCAGTAAAAGAGAGCAGAAGCGAGAGAGTGGGATTGTATCGGAATGAACAAGGGGGTTTTGCTTGCCTGGCACTTCTGAAGATAGTATAGCTCTTCATCGGTGTCATCGAACTCATCGCCGGATCAACGTCTACTGAGGGGGAACAAATACCCGCAACAGAGAGGAAACACAATCAATGCAATGCACAATATGATGCATGATCATGACATGGCAATATGAGTGTGTTGGGCTAATGCAACTACACCTAGATGGGTTTGAGCTTATTTGAACCAAAATTCAAATACAAACTCAAGTTATGGGTTCATATAAGTGCATTAACATGTTTGACCTAAACAGCAAATTTAAGTTGCTCTAGCATGCATGAAACTAGTACAGATGGATGGATTGGATTTTTCTGATCATTTTTCATATATAACTTATCTCATTCTGAGTTATGGTTGAATTTCTATGAATTTTAGAAGTTAGCACTATTTTCTGGAATTTCCTGAATAAGCATAAATCCAGAAAATGCATTACTGCGTCAGCATGACGTCACCATGATGTCAGCGGTCAACAGGTACGGTCCAGTTCAAACCTGACCAGCGGGGCCCACTGGTCAGTGACCCAGTGCTGCCCAGGGTCATAGACGGGTGGGGTCGGGTCAACGGACACGTCAGCATTGTCAAAGCGGACACGTCGGCCCACTGCAATTAGATTTAACCTTAATCTATTTTAGTTAGCCGGTTAATTAGGCGGTGGGACCCGGCTGGCATTGACTCCAAGGGTAGTTAGTAGGGTGCTTAGGCCCTAATGGCCGGTTATGTCGGCGGTTAGCAGCAGGCGACCATAGCCGACGACGGAGGTACTCCGGCCGCCGATTCCGGCGGCCGTTCGAAGAGCGGCTAGGCTCTTTCGAAAGCCCGCAGAGAGGTGCGTCGGGTGGTGCAAGTGGCAGCTGCAGGGGAGGGCTGTAGCATCGCCTGTGTCGAGGTGGGCGGCGGCGGCGCTCGGGCACACGCGGGCAGTGGTGCTACGGGGCACGGGCGAGCTGGCAAAAGGGATAGGCGGCCTCCTGGAAGCACGAGGGACTCGTTTCCATGCTCAGCAACGACGGGCGCAGGCTGCAATGGTGGCGCACGACAAGGCAGGCGGCAGCGGAGCTCGGCCATGGCGGCGGCGCTAGCTAGAGGTCGAGCGGAGCAACGGGGTTAGGGGGAGGGGAAAGAGGAGCTCACGCAGAGTTCAGCGGTGGCCTCGGCGAGCTTGGGGAAGGGCTGGTGACGACGGGAGGTCGACGTCGATCTTGGTGGCCGAACGAAGAGGGCGGCGGCGGTGGCGGCGTTGCAGCGCGTCCGGGGCCTCATGGCTCGTCGAGGAGGTCGGAGATGTCGAGACGGAGCTCGCAGGCAGGGCGAGGGGTCGTGGGAGAGGCGGTGGACGCGGCAACGGCGAGCGGCGGCGACGGTTGCGCTCGGGCGCGAGAGGGAGGGAGAGCAGAGGAGGGGAGAAACACGGGAGAGAGTGAGAGAGCAGTCGGGGGCTGCGTGGCGTCGCGAGGGAGGTCCAGGGCGATGAGGGGGCAGCGAGGCAGGGTGGAGGTGGTGCGCGCGCGGCGAGCACACGCCCGGCGTCCTCCTGGCAGTAGCTGGAAGAAGACAAGGGAAGGAGGTGGGCTGGGCCAACAGTGCTGGGCCACAGCTGGGCCGCCAGGTTTGCTTTCTCTCTCTCTCTCTGCTTTCTGTTTTTATTTATGTTTTCTATTTCTTTTATCTATTTTTGATTTAGTTAAAATACTAAATCACTTCCAAAACTCCTGAAAATATTTGTGGGCACCTTTTGAATTATTTCCAACAGCCCTCAAATCATTTCAGAATAATTTGAGCATTTAGAATAATTATAGCATTTAAATGCCCAAATTCAAATACTTTATGATTTAATCCAATGATCTAAAATATTCCACAAAAATGTTCACTATTTTTGGTTTGGACTCAAAGCCTTGCCAAAATTATCAAACATTGATGAAGACATTTTGGGTTCATTGAAAACATTTGAGTTTGCCTAGTTGAGTTCATTTGGTGCTAGGGTTTGATCATCCCCATTTCAAATTTCAAATAAATTTAGACATGATGCAAGCATATCTAGCTAGCCTAAGGCCAAGGTAAAGCTAGGGATGTGACAACTCACCCCACTAAACAAGAATCTCGTCCCGAGATTCAAGACGTGAGGTAAGAAATCATAGGGAACACAAGCTAACACAATCTTCTTGATCCAATTGCCCTTCTCACTACTAGGAAAAGGGCTTTAGATAATATGGACACTAATGGCGCACCACACATGTGGTGCGCCACTACTATATACTAATGGCGCACCATATGTTGGTACGCCATTAGTGTCGAAATACTAATGGCGCACCACATCCACGCTGCGCCACTACTAACAATTTTTTTTTCAAAACTAGTAATGGCGCACCAGGGGATAGTGCGCCATTACTAGTTTAACTAGTAATGGCGCACCACACCCTCGGTGCGCCACTACTAACAATTTTTTTTTCAAAACTAGTAATGGCGCACCGAGGGGACAGTGCGCCATTACTAGTTTTTACTTGTAATGCCGCACCACACCCTCGGTGCGCCACTACTAACAATTTTTTTTCAAAGTTTGTAATGGCGCACCGTGGGTGTGGTGCGCCATTACTAACTTTGCCCAAAAATTCCACCGAATGCACCCCCCCTGTGGACCGCCTTTTCAGTTTTAGAAAAAATAAAAGAAAATGATGGAAATGTCAAAAAAATAAAATAAAATAAGTTTCCCATGTGATATGTGGTCTAGTTGTTGGGAAAATTTACAAATATGAATTTCGACTTTATTTGCAAAATCTCTCTAGAATTTTTAAAGTGGGCATAACTTTTGCATACGAACTCGGATTAAAAAGTTTTTTATATGAAAAATCATCTACTCGAAAAGTTACATAAGATTTGAACTGGGGGAACTTTTTTCAACATCTTCAAGATCCCTAAAAACCTAACAGAACGAAAGATACGGGGCTTTTAAGATCTAGAGGGGGGGAAATTAAAAAAAATTCAAACTTACTAGTGGCGCACCATTTGCTAGGTGCGCCACTAGTAACAGAAAAAAAATTGGTTTCAAAAAAACTTTTTTTGGAATTTTTTATCAAAATATGATACGTAATATGACCGGGAAGTTTGAAATATTTTTTCAAAATTTCATCACACTCATGAACATGAACAAAGTCCTAGACATCAACAAGGTTTAATAGGATTGATATGATAGATATCAACAAGTGCCTGTGAATTGAGCTGGTGCTGGGGTTAGATAGAAATGCGAAGTTAAACGTGCTCGGGCTAAAGTACTGTGAGGATGGGTGACCTTTCGGGAAGTTTGACCACGGAGTGCGATTTGACTTGAGATTAAGCATATTGGCTTGAGATTAAGCCATAGTGACCCGAGATTAAGAAAAAAACGAAAAAAATATTGTGAATTTTTAAAAAACAAATTGAAAAAAAATCTGAAAAAAAATTGAAAAAAAATTGAAAAAAATTTGTTAGTAATGGCACACTTCTATGTGGTGCGCCATTACTAAGTCAGATAGTAATGGCGCACCGTGGGCTATACTAATGGCGCACTCCCTGGTGGGCCATTAGTATACCAGATACTAATGGCACACCTGTGGTGCGCCATTAGTAAAAAATTCAAATGGCGTGATGCTAGTGGCGCACCTGTAGTGCGCCATTAGTAGCCAAAACAGGTGCGCCACTAGCAGGCCTTTTCCTAGTAGTGTTTCGAAGAAGTAGCTTCATTGCATCATATTGATCTTGACGTCCTTGCTTTCGAGATCTTCATTCAACGCGGGGACAGAAGAGCGAGATAACTCCACAGGGATGGATCATCTTAATGATCACAGGATCAACTCACGGAACGAGACGTAGACACATCTCTTGAGCTGAGGGACAAAAACACATAACAGGTGACGAAGGTTCAGATTAGTAGGCAACAATTCCATGCTTAGAAGATGGTGCATGGTTTCAAGATAGCGAGGAAATAATCGCCATGATTCCATAACAGGGCACCTTAGGGAAGTTGACTCATAGAATTATTCCCTCAAGTGGCAAAAAGGAATTACTTTTGATACATAGATCATTGGAACTCTTCTCACCGGCCTGAGGCAATTTATGAACGATCGTTTGGCGGGTTTCGGGAGAACGACACACTCGGGCTAGAATGGATGATGTGGACTACCTTGTTGAAGACAACAGAATGGATGATTTTTGCTTATCATCGGAAATGGATGGGACTCATGGTAATCCACTCTTGAAGATGATCCTGGACAGCAACTGCTGAGAAGGACAGCCCATGGAAAATTGACACGATGGGGTGCAAGCTGGGAACAAAATGCAAATGTTGGAATGTTCCAACCATCATATCTGCCTGAGATTCAGATCTGGTTAGAAACAGGATACTTCAGACTCACATGTTTGAAAAGAAGGGTTGCAACACAAATAAACGAGATAACGTTGCGAGACTCTCGAGAGATGAACTACGATAGCAAGCTCCAAAACATAAGCTGGTTCTGCTACATACATGTGAACACGTTGTCCAAGACAAGCATGACCACATAGTTGTCTTACAACAAAACACCACCGAGTTCTGATTGGGAAACATCATTGCAGAGAGCGAAGTCTTGCGCATGTACCTTTGTGTCCTTATGGATTAGCACTTAAGAACTTCTTTTCCTTGAACAAATCAATCAGTGGCTTGGTGTGCTAGGAATTCGCATAGAATGAAGGTTGCAAGTCTCCAGACCACAGAATACTTCGCATGTATGCATGACTTACTTGGGATGATTCCAGAGGAAGCGAAACAAACTTTCTCAAATTCACGGCGGCAACTTGCATCATATGCACGTGAATTAGAGGAAGTCACTTCTTCCATCAAACATAAACTTCATGAGCTAGCACGAAGAAAATGCTTTCAAAAGTTTCCAACGCTATCTTAGATGTTCAACATGAATCATGGACAAGATGAAAATGTTGTTAATGGATCAACAACAATCCATCGAGACTTCTCTATGATGGAATTCCACAATTATGTGAACTAGGTGATAGCATTGGTCAAACCAAAATATATAATGGTGTATGCTCAAGGAATCAACCACGAGTAAGACAACATTATGAACATCGTTGGTACTAATTTGATTTGGTGATAGCCCATACTCAAATCAAGTTTTGATAAGACAATAGGTCCAACAACTGATCACAGGGACCAATCGATGAAGATATCATCTTTCTTCAACTAACACACAACACAAGGATATCCCTTTGAAACGAACTAAATTAGGTAAGCTTTTATCTTCCAACTCTCCAAGTTGTTAGCTTAAGCAACTAGCTCAGGGGTATCCAACACGGATTCTTGGAGAAGGAGTGGTTTACAAGAAACCAACTTGATCACGAACTCAACATAGCGGTCAGGTGACACCCTGGTAACACTTCCTAGAAGATATTCGGAAAATCACGAACCACCGATATGTTACTAAGCTCGAGAACAATCTTGCTTTTCAAGGCAAGACGATGTGATCAAAACAGCAAGGGTTTGACAAAATCCTAACTCATCGATCCAAGAGTGCGCCGGAAATAAGGACTAGGTAGCACGATCAATCTTAGGATTATGATTCAATCACCAGCATGCTAAGAGTGAGAGTATTGTCCATTAACTACCAAGCAACGAGTTGCTCAGAGTATTGATTTCACACATCACAATTCACTAGTCGGCATTCCGGTTACAATAACATGAGTACCGAGGAATGAATAATGATTGCGGGAAGTATCACTACATCAACAATTCATAAGGGAAGGTGCAATTCTCATGACATTCCTGACATAAAGTGGGTAATACTTCAGGGTAGAACAGACCAAAGCTGGATTGCATTTTGATCTGCGGAATACAACTGCTTTGACCCAATCCTAGAAATGGATTAGGTACTGGAGTTTGTTTCTCCTAGTCATTCCGGAATAGAATGGCTTGACGGACCACAAGGATAATAGGCATCGATGAACACGATCGCCCACACATACCCTTGACTATTAATTGATAGATGAAGAACAGAATATAACTGAAGGGGGACGACTCAAAGGAACATATCACTTTCTCAGTTGTGGATGCATAGATTAGTATGTTGAACAAAGCTCAACATATTTCTTCCGGATAACCCATGCAGAAGAGGAAGGACTGGCAGATTCACAATTTTGAATGGAGAACTCATCAAGAGCACTCTGGTTGTCATCGTTCGGTTCAACGAGGAACTTCTTCCATAAGTAGTTCATGGTATTTGGAAGAAAGAAATACCACGAACCTCGAGGACTATCGCAAGGTTACTAATATCATAAAGGAACGAGCAAACACTATCAACACGAGGTAAGTAGAGTGAATCTTGGGCTCAAGAAACCATAAATAGAATGCCTATCAACTAAATGGCATCACGGGATGCCTTAGAGAATAATGGCCAGAATCATCACACTGGGAATACAAAGCATTGCTAGAATACTAGGTGAGTTCCTAAGACACCTAGGGCCATAATAATAGCTCCAACATATATGTTGAGGCAATAGAGTACCTCAACTCACCGATTAGTGTGGTTGAACTGGCACAAAGGGACATCGGGAACAGAAAGAAGGGATTTGCAAATTCATCAGACTATTTAGAAACCTGGAATGACTCGGACAGCATAACGGCTGTAAATGCTCAAAATGATTTGAGACATCCTGCAAAAATGGTGGCATAACCACTCAACAACATCATATCAAGGTTCCGAGTCCAACTAACAACACACTGGAGTAGTAGAAACTAAACTGAGGCTTGAGACCAACAATCCTACGAGTCTACTGATTAGTAACATGTGATCCTGATAGAAAGATGAGAAGGCCTAGTTCTTAATCCCCGTAGAAGAGAAGAGACTGACTCAGGTCAGAAGGGCATAAGGTATAAGGAGTAAAAAGAGCCTTACGTTCCCTTCCACAATCAATTCCCTTACATGACTAAAGAATTTCTGGACTCAACTTTGACCAGTTTGGCTTGGTAATCCTACAGGCAGTCAGGCTCTGATACCAACGCTGTCAGGACCCCGATTCTAAGTCACACCGATCTAGCATGTAACACCTCATATCACTTTTCGGCCTCACGCACGGTACTCCCACGGGTGTCGCGTTACCTGGCCCGGGGCCATTTGCGCCTTTTGGCTCACGTATATGATAGTGTCGCTAGCATCCATATGATAGAGAACCCGGGCTGACATGACTAGTCGTGAACCCACAGTGGCACTAACTTACGGGGACAGGCATACATGAATCAACATCGAGCATGTCGGTCAGCAGCATGCGAATCCGGGCTGTAGCACTGGGCTAACAGGACTCCTGTGAGCCGGGCTGTTGCAGGCTAGGCAGGACTCCGGATCTCACCGCGTGACATTTCCCCGAAGGAACAAACACAGGAACGAAGTGAATCACATGCCGGCCAGTTAAGTGTTCCGGAGCAGTAGTGCTGGGCTAGCAGGACTCCGGTGAACCGGGCTGTAGCGGACTACTATGGCTCATGGAAGCACAAGACTACATTTCCCCATAAGAGAGGCTACCAAGAATAAACAACTAGGTTGTCGGATCCCACACATACCAAGCATTTCAATAATACACACAATATGCTCGATCTGTGTAAATACAACATGGCATCACAACAAAACTCTACGACTCAAAGTATTTATTCAATAGGCTCCGAGGAGCGAGATATTACAAACATGGGTCTCATGACCCAACATTCAGAGCATACAAGTCAAAGCACATGCGGAAGCTTAACATGTCTAAGTACAGACATCTACAAATGAAAAAGGCTGAGAAGCCTGACTATCTACCAGATCCTGCCGAGGGCACAAGATCGTAGCTGAGGTATCAAGCTAAACGTCGAAGTCCACATGGAACTACTAGCGAGACTGATGTCTCTCTGCAAAACATAAAATAGGCAAACGGGAGTACAAATGTACCCAGCAAGACTTACATCAGAACTAGCTACATATGCATCAGTATCAACAAAAGGGGTGGTGGAGTTTGACTGCAGCAAGCCAGCTTTGACTCAGTGGCTATCCTAAACTATGACTGCAAGTAACTCTTGTGAGGTGGCGAACACGAGTCCACATATTCACCATATTAATACACCGCTATGGATCCACTCCCGTCAACCTACAAGAACGGCATCCATAGCACTCACGCTTATCTTGCGAGTTTTAGAGTATCCACGTTCACTTGTCTATGGACTGTTATAGGCAACCCAGAAGTCCTTTACCGCGGACACGACTATTCGAATAGATGATGTTAACCCTGCAGGGGTGTACTTCTTCATACATGTTTCCACCACTGTAACGCCCTGGATTCGACGCGCCAGGTGTCTTCCAGCTATTCGTCGCTGTTGCCATGTCTTTTGCTTGCATGTTGCATTTTGCCATGTCATCATCTGCATTTCTTCTGCATGTTTTTCAAAACTTGCATCCGTTCGGGTCCTCCCGGTTCTCTCCGTCGTCCGTTCTGAGCCCAACCACACTCGCACGCGCCCGCGGCACCTCTCAGTCCTTGGTTTTGTGAGCCACCGAAAAACGTTCTCGGAATGGGATGAAAGTTGGCGTGCATCTTGCTATAGTGTAGGTAGACCGCCTGTCAAATTTCATCGCATTCGGAGTCCGTTTGATAGCCCAACCGTCATCCGTAGCGGCACCGTTGCCGGTTTAATCGTCGGACGTTTCGGTCTCCGAAACTGTCGCCGGTGTCGTGGAATTGTCACGGCAGATGTCCTCGTGCAAGGACTTAGTCGTGGAGCCATCGCAGCTAGGAAGCTTAAAGGGGTTAAATTGGACAAAGGACACGAGGTTTATACTGGTTCGGCCCCTCACGGTGAAGGTAAAAGCCTACTCCAGTTGAGGTGGAATTACTTAGGGTTTCGATGACCAGGGAGCTTAACCGCTATGCCTGGCTATCGATCTTATGTTGCCTGTCCTGAACCGCCGCCGGGTCGTCCCTTTATATAGAGAGGTTGGCGCCCAGCGGCTCTCAGAGTCCCAGCCGGCTTATAACAGTGTCCGGCTCGGATTCTTAACTATTCTTGCCTTACACTACAAGTCTTGCCATAACGGCGGTTTATCACTACGGGCCTTAAGCCGCCTCCAGGTCTTAAGCCCATTACTGAACCGCCATCCTCAAGCTTGGTACTGGGCTTCACGTGATGATCATTATGACGTAACCCGGCCCCTCCTGGGCGGGTGACTCTAATGGTTATATCCTCAACATTAGGCCCCAGATTGATTTGAACCGGTTCATGTCAATCTTCAATACCTTTAAGAGAAAATCTTCCAGCTTCTGCTTGTGCGAAGGCTATAACCCGCCGTGACGTCATCTTCTGGATTCTTGGTAACCCGCCATGACGTCATCTTCCATTAAATTCATTTTTTATTCTGTCATATCCCAACGGATCTTATCTTAATGACCATCCCGAGAATCGAGGCGTTTCTGCGGCAAGATAATCATGTCTTCAGCCTCCTCGTTTCTCGCGCCCATTTACCAGCCGTCCCTTATAAATAGGCCCGGCCCATAAGCCTTTCGTCACTCTTCTCGATCCATCGTCTTCCTCCTCTGACGCCCCAGAGCTCGAGCTCCGCCGCCGCCGCCGCGCCCCTCGTCTTCCTCAGCCTCGGCCGCTGCATCATCCTGAACCGGTCCAGAGAAACGGCGGCGACCTCCGCTGCTCATCGGCACCAGTAAGTCCTTGCTACTCCGTACAGTAGATTCGCATTAGGGTTCCATGCTTCTTCCCTGTTCTTCGTAGTTTCATCTCGATTTCTTCACAGTTCCTCCACCGAGGCTCCTTTTGATCCGAAAACGGTACAGACTCCCTGCGGTAGTAGTTTCTCACCCATTTTTATGCTAGTAGATCCCTTTTGCCCGAAAAAAGACCTCATTTAGAGCTTATGAACTCCTCTGTATCAGTTTTTTAGGTCTAGAAATTTTTCCTTTCTGGACGATCGTTTGATCCAAAGTAATCCCTGCAATCTGTGAAACTTGTTTGTGCAACACTTAGACAAAAAACTGCATCTGTTAGCCATGGCGGCTCATATCGCCGGCTTAAAAGAGACCCTGCTTTGTGAAATCTCCGGCTCACTCACAATAGAGTTAAATAACTTAAATTGCTTAAGATATCCACGGCGGCTTAGATAACCTGACACAGTTAGTCATATATCATTAGGCCCCTTCATAAACCGCCATCTTGAATACTGAACTGAAATCTTCCTCCGGCTTAAATTTGAACCGGGAATTCTCTTTTGTCATAGGCTTCCATTTTCCACAATGCCGCCCAAGGCTCCCAAAGCGCCCATTACGTGCAACTGGGTGAGATCCAACGTTACTGATAGCACCTTAGATGACTTCGTAAAAACGGGTTACCTGCCTAAGAAGGAGGTCATGTCCTACCGAGCTCCTGACCCGTCCGAAGAGAGACCTCAACCAAAGGACGGAGAGGTTGTCATATTTGCTGACCACATGAGCCGGGGCTTTGCTCCTCCTGGCTCAAAATTCTTCAGAGATGTTCTGCACTTTTTCGATCTGCGACCTCAAGACATTGGACCCAACTCCGTGTCGAACATTTGTAACTTTCAAGTGTTCTGTGAGGTATACCTTGGAGAAGAACCCAGCCTGCTACTCTTTAGGGAGTTATTTTACCTGAACCGCCAGAATGAATGTGCCAACGGGCCTAGCTTGGAACTTGGTGGAATCTCAATCCAACGACGGAGAGATTGTCTCTTTCCTTATGCTGAGCCGCCAAGCCACCCGAAGGACTGGAACCAGACATGGTTCTACTGCCAAGATACTTCTCCGGCTGATGAGAACCCTCTGCCCGGCTTTCGCGCCCTGCGTCTGGAGTCAAATCACCCCCTGCCAGACAAATTATCTCAAGCTGAGCGTCAACCGCTTATTCCCACCATCAACAAAATCAAAGCTCTTCTGGGAAACGGCCTAAACGGCGTTGATCTGGTCCGGGTCTGGATTGCTTGGCGGGTGATTCCTCTAAGCCGCCGCCCCGGCTTAATGTGTGATTACACGGGCCGGAAGGATGATCCTCTTCGGCACAGCCCCGACGACTTACCTGAGGACGTCGTTGATGACATGACCAAGTCTCTTCTGAACGAGAGCTTAGCAGATTGCGGGAGGACAGGCCTAAGCCCCTTCTGCAAGGCTAACCCGGCCCCGGCGGTAAGCTATTGACCTGAACACCTTACTTTTCATTTTAACAATTTTCGTCTTAACTTCAAGAAACCTTCGTTGTATTTTACAGGCTAATGACAAATTCTGGAAGGTCAGGTATGACCATGAAGCTGCTAAGAAAGCCAGGAAGGTTAAAAAAGCCGCCAGGAGAGCCGCTCCCCGCAAGAAGGGGAGTAAGCCTAGCGCCTCGGACCTGCTTCACCTGGAAGACACCTCCGAGTCAGAGGTAGCCCTTGATTCTTTAGGCTCCTTTTTTAACCGTCTTATTGACACTGATTATCAGCAGGAGGATACCGGAGCGAGTAACCCGGTGATTGAAGAGGTAACTATACTTTCCTCCGACTCGGAGCCCTTGCCAAGACTGAAAGTCCGAAGAGTAACCCGGAAAGTAAGATTTTCACATCCTTTAGCTTATCAAGATCCTCAATTTCTTTTGAAGCGACAGATTCATGAGAGTCGGAGGCAGACCCGGACTAGCAAGGACGCAGACCTCTCCTCCGGCTTACCCGAAGCATCAAGGAAGCGCCGGACCGAGGTTATCTCCGACTTATATCCTTTTCATCCTTTGGCGGGCGTCACTCGTCAACCACTCAATTCTTCTGATTCAAACTATCAGGGAACTTCACCTTCCTCCGGCGACTCCATGCAATCTAACTTGCCGGCCTTCAAAACCGCACCCGGGTAATGATAGCCAGCTTCTTTTGTGCTTATCTTACTCATGTTTTTGCACTAACCCTTTGACTTTCAGTATACAAGTAAAGCCCAGCAAGAGGGCGAAGAAAAGTAAGCCGGCCGAAGAGCCGGTCTTGACTGAACCTGATGCCTCTGCCCCTGAGCCGCCGTCTGCACCAGCTCCGGAAACCACCACTGCCCCATCTGATGAGCAAGTTATGGAGGGTTCTGATAACCCGGAGATCCCCAGCCCGGCTCATCCAGATGACCCGGACGTGGTGATTACCCGGACCGAATTTGTTGAACCGGGAAGACCCACCGTGCTGGCTAGGTGCTCTGCCAAGGAGGAACTTCTGGAACGCCGCAGAGCCAGGCTGGACATTACTAACTATGCCAATCTGAGCATTGGAGATATTGTCGCTGGCTATATTGGTCAAGTGCACAACAGCCGGGACCTGGAGATTGACATGGTGAAGCAAATACAGCAAAAATCTGAGGTACGACTCCCTTGCTTACTCCATAGTCATCCTTACCATGCCAGCCCCCAAGTCTATTACTTATGATGGAATATGTTGTAGACTTAATACCGGCTTAATAATTACTGCAAGAAACCGGCTTACCTGGTAACACTCATGGGCCGGATTAAACAGCATAATTGAACCGGTCTTTACCTTATGTTAATCAAGTAGTTGAGCAACTTTACACATTAGCCCCCAAGTGCCGAGTACCTTTGCCTGCAAAGTGCTTGGGACATACTTTCATGAACCGGCACTGTAGATAGAGCCTTTCAGCATACATTAGTCCCCAAGTGCCAAGTGTCTTTGCTTGCAAAGTGCTTGGGACATAATATTGCATTATAATCACCTTAACTGTAACCTGGAATTTGTACAGGCCGCCTGTAAGAAATTTGAATCAGAAATCTTTGATCTGAAGAGCCGCCTGAAGACCCAGGAAAGTGAAACCCAAAAAGCCAACTCCAAATTTGAACTCAGTGTATCCGCACAAGAGAAACTGAAGAAAAAGTTTGAAGCAGAAAGGAAAGCCTGGGCAGATGAAAAAGCTGCTTTGCTCAGCCGGGCCGAACAAGCGGAGGCCAGTCTTACTGAAAGAACTGCCGAGCTATCCGGCTTAAAATGCCATGTCTCTCAGATGGTCTCCGCAATCTTTGGTAAATCTCTAATCAGTTTACAACGTTTAGTTCACATAAACATCTCAATTGCCAACAGCTCACTTGACTTTGTAATGCAGGTCCCAGGAGTTCCAATCTCATCCAGAGCGTGCTGACTAAGCTAAAGGCGGTTTACACCTTGGTGGAGCAACTTTACACCGGGTCACAACGTGCTTTAGCCGTTGTGGCTCTGTCCAACGAAGTTCCCACTCACCTGGCAGATGTACTCAGGCGGCTTGCCGTACTTCCTTAGCGCTTCCAAGAGCTGAGCCGGGCTTCTGCAAGAGCCGGAGCCATAGCCGCTCTGAGCCGGGCCAAGGCATTCTACCGGAGCTAGACCCGGCCGACATCGCCCTTGGGTATCCCAGCTTGAAGGAAGATGGCACCCCCTTTGACCAGAAGGACTTCGCCGCCTGTGTGAAGAGCGTACGCCCTGTGGCCACTTTGGTTGGGAATGACACAGATCTTACCAAATATCAGCCGGGCTATGACGCGGAGAATCAGAGAATCCCAACACCACGCTATGAGGTAGTCAGCCTGATTCCGCCAACTCGTAAGCGTACCTTCGCCCCTGAAGTTGACCCGGCCGGGTTAATTGATGATGAGGCTCAATTTGAAGCTTGAGCGGCATTGACTGGAAATCGTCAACCTTCCAGGTCATGGAAACAACCGTAGGAGCGGAGAGGGATGTGCCGGAAGCTTCAACCCAACAAGCACTTTAATTTCGTAGGCGGCTCATGGTTATGCCTTAAAAACAATGCCTCACCTTTTGGACTCGGGGAGTCCTGTAATAGAGTAGGACAAACACTTAATTTTGTCGTGCCATCGTGCACGTGTGCAGCGCTCAACTCTGTTTAGGCTGCTCTTTTATATTCCTCCGGGTTATGTTTGATCATTTGCTTTTCGTAAGCTTAAAGAGCTGTCTTTAATTGTCCTGCATAGAAAACAAATCACAAGTCTCTAGGCAGCTGCAAGCCTTCAAGTACACTTCCGGTTTATGTAACCCAAATAATAGGGTTGAGAACTCAACTCCGGTTCACCAGCACCTATAATGCTTATTGTGTGCCATCAACATTATTAATCAAAGTTAAGCCGGTGGAAAAGAACCACCCTTGAACACTTTTGATATGATCAAAAGAATTTGTTGCAAACCAAGAGATCAAAAACTTAGGGGCTTCTGATTCAAATACGACCAGAGAACCGTCCCAAAGGGGTTAAGCTAAGATTCAAATGCGATCATATAGCCCCAGTGGCTTTGGCGTTGCCGATCAAGAGGGTACCGACAGCTATGTTCTCTTTGGTTCGAATACGACCTATGTTTGAACAGGAAGCCCCCAAATGACCTTGAGAGTTGTTTAACGACGCTGATTCGAATACGATCCACGTCGGTTCCCAAAGGGGGGTGAGCTATGATTCAAATATGATCAAGAAAAAACTCACGAATGAGCTCGGCAATTTGCCAATCAAGTGGGTATCGACAGCTATGTTCTCTTTGGTTCGGATACGACCTATGTTTGAACAGGAAGCCCCAAGTGACCATATTTTTGGCGGTTAGATTCGAATACAATCATGATCCGGATCAACCTCCAAATGGCCATGTAATGTTCCAATAAAAATAACAATGATACATTTACCTTTGGAGGAAAGGAGAGGACCGAGGTCCAGCTTTATTACTTATCACAATATATACATGGCTATAGAAATATGTACATTATGAGAGCCGGTGGCTCAATTGTAATAAGGCCGAAGCTGAGCTATGTTCCGTGGCCGGAGGGTCTCCTCCTCCGACTTACGTGAATCTCTGTGCTCCCGAACATCAATAAGGTAGTATGACCCGTTGTGCAAGTTCTTGCTGACCACAAAGGGCCCTTCCCAAGGTGGGGATAACTTGTGCGCATCTATTTGATCCTGGATGAGCCGGAGCACCAAATCACCTTCCTGAAAGACCCGGGACTTAACCCGGCGGCTGTGATAGCGGCACAGGTCTTGTTGGTAAATCACCGAGCGAGCTGCTGCTACGTCACGTTATTCATCCAACAAGTCAAGAGCTTCTTGACGCGCCTGCTCATTAACCGCCTCGACATAAGCCGCCACTCGAGGCGAGTCATGACGGATGTCGCTAGGGAGGACCGCCTCAGCTCCGTAAACCATGAAGAAAGGTGTGTAACCCGTAGACCTGTTAGGAGTAGTATTGATGCTCCATAACACGGAAGGTAACTCCTCTACCCAACAACCCGGCGTCCGTTGCAAAGGGACCAAAAGCCGGGGCTTGATGCCCTTCAAGATCTCCTGATTGGCTCTCTCAGCCTGACCATTGGCTTGAAGGTGAGCCACTGATGAAACATCGAGCCGAATATGCTCTCGTTGACGAAATTCCTCCATGGCGCCCGTAGATAGATCGGTGCCATTGTCAGTTATAATGCTGTGTGGAAAACCAAAGCGAAATATCACCCTTTTCATGAACTGAACCACTGTGGCTGCGTCACACTTACTAACTGGCTCTGCCTCAACCCACTTTGCGAACTTGTCGACTGCAACCAAGAGGTGGGTCTTCTTATACTTGGACCTTTTAAAAGGCCCAACAATATCAAGCCCCCAGACGGCAAATGGCCAAGTGATTGGAATCATCCTCAACTCTTGAGCCGGCACATGAGCCCGTCGTGAGAACCTCTGACAACCGCCACATTTACTGAACAAGTCCTCTGCATCAGCATGAGCCATCAACCAATAAAAACCATGACGAAAAGCCTTGGCCACAAGGGATTTTGAGCCGGCATGATGGCCACAATCCTCCTCGTGAATCTCATGTAAAATTTCTTGACCTTCCTCAGGGGAAACACAACGCTGGAAAGTTCCAGTGACACTGCGACGATGCAGCTCGCCATTGATAATTATCATTGACTTAGACCGCCGGGTTATTTGTGTGGCCAAAGTTTCATCCTTAGGAAATTCTCCCCAGGTCAGGTAAGCCAAGTATGGTACTGTCCAATCTGGGATAATGTGGAGAGCCGCCACCAATTGTGCTTCCGGGTCAGGAACAGCCAAGTCTTCCTCTGTAGGCAACTTAATAGACGGGTTATGCAAAATGTCCAAGAAAGTATTAGGCGGCACCGGCTTTCGTTGAGAGCCCAGCCGGCTTAATGCATCAGCCGCCTCGTTCTTCCTGCGATCGATGTGCTCTACTTGGTAACCCCGGCTAAAGCTCATCTCCTTAGCCATCCGAAGACCATGGAGCAAGGCCTCGTACTCAGCTGGATTGTTAGTACAGGGAAACATCAACCGTAGCACATAGCAAAACTTGTCACCTCGAGGGGAAGCTAATACAACTCCAGCCCCCGAGCCCTCCAATTGCCTGGACCCGTCGAAGTGAATAGTCCAGTATGCATTATCCGGCTTCACTTCAGGCACCTGCAGCTCTGTCCAATCGTTGATGAAACCCACCAACGCTTGAGGTTTGATACCAGTGCGCGGGACGTATTTTAGACCATGAGGCCCAAGTTCTATAGCCCACTTAGCAACTCTTCCTTTGGCTTCTCTGTTTTGGATGATATCTCCTAGGGGAGCAGAACTAACCATAGTGATAGGGTGACACTGGAAATAATGATTAAGCTTCCGGCTTGCCAAGAATACCCCATAAACAAGCTTCTGCCAATGCGAATACCGTTGTTTTGACTCAATGAGTACTTCGCTGACATAGTAAACCGGCTGCTGAACCGGATACTCCTTACCCGCTTCCTTACGCTCCACCACCACAGCCACACTGACGGCTCGTGTGTTAGCGGCTACATACAGCAATAAAGGCTCCTTGTCAACAGGAGCAGCAAGGATTGGTGGCTCAGCTAGCTGTCTTTTCAAATCCTCAAAAGCAGCATTAGCAGCATCATTCCAGATAAAGTCATCTGTTTTCTTCATCATCTGGTATAGTGGCATGGCCTTTTCACCCAACCGGCTTATAAACCGGCTCAAAGCAGCGATGCGACCCGCCAGACGCTAGACGTCGTTTATGCACGCCGGCTTAGCCAGAGAGGTGATTGCCTTGATCTTTTCCGGGTTAGCTTCAATGCCTCTGTGAGAAACCAGAAAACCCAAGAGCTTGCCTGCAGGAACACCAAAAACACACTTGGCCAGCTTAAGCATCATCTTGTAGACCCGGAGATTATCAAAGGTCTCTCTCAGATCATCTATCAAGGTCTCCTTCTCCCTAGATTTAACCACGATATCATCCACATAGGCATGAACGTTGCGCCCAATCTGGTTATGAAGACAATTCTGCACGCAACGCTGGTAAGTCGCCTCTGCACTCTTGAGCCCAAAAGGCATAGACACATAACAGAAGGCTCCAAAGGGAGTGATGAACGCCGTGTTCTCCTGGTCCTTAACTGCCATTTTGATCTGATGGTATCCAGAGTAAGCATCCAAAAAAGCTTAAACGCTCACAACCCGCCGTAGCATCAATAATTTGATCAATACGGGGGAGAGCAAAAGGATCAGCCGGACAAGCTTTGTTTAAATCCGTATAATCCACACACATCCGCCAGGTGCCGTTCTTCTTGAGCACGAGCACCGGGTTAGCTAACCATTATAGATGAAAAACTTCAACAATAAACCCGGCCGCCAAGAGCCGGGCTACCTCCTCACCAATGGCTTTCCGCCTCTCCTCATTAAACCGCCGGAGGAATTGCCTGACCGGCTTAAATTTTGGATCAATATTAAGGGTGTGCTCAGCGAGTTCTCTAGGTACACCCGGCATGTCAGAAGGTCTCCATGCAAAGATGTCCCTGTTCTCACGGATGAACTCGATGAGCGCGCCTTCCTATTTCGGATCCAGATTGGCACTGATGCTGAACTGCTGAGATGAGTCACCTGGAACAAAATCAACAAGTTTAGTCTCATCCGCTGACTTAAATTTCATTGCCGGCTCATGCTCCGTGGTTGGATTTTTCAAAGACGTCATATCTGCCGGGTCAACACTATCCTTGTAAAACTGCAACTTCTCTGTCGCACAAACAGACTCAGCATAAGCAGCGTCACCTTCCTCACATTCCAAGGCTATCTTTCAGCTACCATGAACCGTAATGGTCCTATTGTGACCCGGCATCTTGAGCTGCAAATACATGTAACACGGCCGCGCCATGAACATGGCGGAAGCCGGCCGCCCAAATAGAGCATGGTACGGGCTTCTTATTTTAACCACCTCAAACGTCTGTTTTTCCGCTCTGAAGTTTTACTCATCTCCAAAGGCTACTTCCAGCTCGATCTTACCGACTGGGTACGCCGACTTACCAGGTACCACCCATGGAAAACAGTTGGATTATATGCATCTACTGACATCTCCAAACACTTGGAAGAATTTTTAAAGGAATATTTAAATAGGTTGTAGTGCAAAAATGACTACTGGACCAGATTTGAAAAGTTGATGTAGATCTCAAAATCCCCAATAACCAAAAGATATTTTTGCATAAAAGTGAGGTGGAAACATCACATGACATCCCCAAATTTTGGTGAAATTTTTAAAAGCATTTATCAAATGGTTGCGGTGCAACAGAGACTCCCAATTCATGAAAAATTATTTTAAAAGGATAAAGCTCAAGAAAAAGCAAACCTTGCAATTAAATCCACTAATAAAGAATTGTTTCATACAGAGAGCATACAAGTCCAATAATACTTTTGGAGAGTTTCCACTTGAGGTAAAAACTCCACAATATCAAAAGGGTAAATCTTGACAAATGGAAGAGTTTTATTTCCTGGCAAAATTTAAATTAATAAAACCTGGTCAAAATTTTGGGCTTAGTCGCTGCTGCAACCATACATTGCTTAGTCGCTGCTGCAACCTCACCACTTTAGCCCTTCCTTACCCATTAAGCTTTGCTAGTATTGATACCCATGGTAATGGGATTGCTGAGTCCTCATGGCTCACAGATTACTACAACAACAGTTGTAGGTACAGGTTTTGCGATGATTCTGACGAGAGAGCGATGTTACTTGTTTTGGAGTTCTTGTTCTGCTTCTTCTTCGATCAGGGGATAGGTTCCAGGTCGGCAGCCTGGGCTAGCAGGGTGGATGTTGTTTGAGTTTCTGTTTATGTTTCATCCACAGTCGGATGTTGTTCTCTTGTATATTGATGTATTCTTGCGGCATTTGTATGCCTTGTATGTATCCCCATCTTTTATGTAATGTTGATGTAATGATATCCACCTTGCAAAAGCGTGTCAATATGCGGTTCTATCCTTGGTGGGACTTTCAATCGCTTTAGGATAGTATTGCATATTGTGCGGGACAAGTTGGTATCAGAGCCTCGACCAACCCTGGGAGCCCCCCTTCATTGATCGTGTAGTTTGGCTGTTGCTGAGTCTAGAAGAAAAAAAATCAGAGTCTGGTTATATCGGAGAGTAGGAATTCTTTTTACTCCTCAGCCCCTTCGTCGCTCTGGTGAGAAATCTTGACGTAGGTGTTTTGAATTACTTCTCCTCCCTTCAAATTTTTCTTTAGGATCACGCGGTTAGCTTTCATTCGTTGTCCATCCTCTTTTCCATCCGGCGCATTTCTCTTCGAGTGGTTTCGATCCTCGTCATCTTTGGCAAGACGAGTCCTCAGTGCTTTCTCAACCGACGTTGTTTTTTCCCCACCCGAAGTTGTCTTTCTTTTTCCCACCCGCCCACCTTTTTTCTTCTCGGAGCCGGAGTCCGAAATCGAGTATCCATTCTACTCGTGCGAAGCTTCAACCGGCGCTTCTCTATTCAATTTATTCGTCGTTCCAGTTGCCTGTGTTTTTCCCGCCGTCCCACCCTTTTATTCCCGAAGCCTGAGTCTCTTTCGAGCATCAATTTCATTCGTGCGGAGCCTCTTCAGTCTTTCCTCAATTGTCTCAACCGGTGTATTCTCACCTAGTTAATCATTGTTCGTCTCTTTTCTTTTCCCGGTGGATCCAATTCAAGTTTTTCGGGTTGATCATATTCTTTTCCTTGGATCAAGTGTTTTCCTTGCTCGTTCGCCTCTCGCCAGTTTATCCTTCCGGAGTGCTCAAGACATCTCAGGAGATTCGTCTGTGTGAAAATTAATTCGAGGTTATCATCTCATTCAAATAGTTCAATTGTTCTGGTGCATCATTTCTCATTCAACAATCCTTCCAACGGCATTTTCTTTTAGTGGGCCCTAACCCACAGGTCTTTCCCGGGATCTTACCTGACTCTTCTAAGTTTCCCGAAGTTATTCTCAATCCTTTTCAAAGTTTGACGCAAGTATGAATTTCATCAGTCAGATGCTTCTCCAAGATCGCTTTCAAATTCTTTCATGATCGGGTCAACCTTTTCCTCTTCGCTTTCATTCTCCCGGAGTATCTCAACAATTTTGGTGTTCTTTCTCGTCGTCATTCTCAACATTTGAAGACCGAAGAAGAGTTTCTCTTAAATCTTGCCCGTTCTCCCGGAAAATCGCGGTGCTAGCTCGATGGTTATCTTATCAAATTGTTACAAGTCGTGCAATTATTTTCACCCATCCGGAGTATTTCAGAGTTGTTTTCCGTCTCAATTATCCGGAGGCCTCCATTTTAGAATATTTCTTCGTTCTATGTTTTCAAATCTGTTTCCGATTATTCTATATTCGTGCCCCTTCGTTCGTTTACATATTCTTCCGGTGCTTTGTTCAAGTATGCTTCAATCAGCTCGTGATCTCTTCTTTCAATTGGATCTTGATTCCCTCAAGTATCTTCGTGCTTTTCTAATTCTTTCCGGTGATTCATTTCCCTTTTTTCGTCATTCATTTCAAATCTTACGGTGGCTCGTTTAAGATTCTTTCTGTTGTTATCATATCAATTCATTCATTATTTCCAACCCTACCGGTGGTTCACGAAGACTTTCTCAAGTTTTGCGCTATATCCGCCCTTAATCTTTTCCCAATGTGAATAAGCGGTATGCAAATCCATGCTCATCAATTTAACTAATGGAGGATAGGCTTAACATAATTCTTATTCTTCCCCATCAAGTTATCTAATCCCTTCCTTTAGAGTTGTTCATGATGAATATACCCTAATCCCAAGTGTTTTCATCTTTTCTTTCCCGGAGTTCTAAGCTTCTCGCCGATTTCGTCGCGAACCTCCATCCAAATCATCGCAAGGATTTAATCTTATCCCTTTCATCCTTCAATTTTATCTCGTCATTCTTTTGTTACCTGAGTGCATCACGGTGGCTCGTCATGATTTAATTCATTCCTCAAGTGTTTATCAAGATTCTTATCGAAGGAGCTCAAGTATATTCGTCTTGCTTCTCAAAGTGCAATTAATTCTCCATATTCTTCTGAAGTGGAGTTTTGCATTTCCTCGTTCTTCTCAACTTTTCAATCTTCTCCGCTTGGGGTAGGTTACCACCTCATAATTTTGAGATGTTATCCATAAGTCCACAACAAGCTTATTCTTTTGTTGTTGGATTTCCAACAACTTCGATCAATGTTTCCTTCTAAGGATGCTCTCTATTTCATTCATGGTAGAAGTTGTCATCTTCTTCCATGTCCTTCTCATTCCACTCTTTCAAGTCTTCTGGAGATTTTGTGTTGTTCCTCAAGTCAAGTATCATTCCATTTCTCAAGTTCATGTTCTATTATTTCCTTGTTTAGCCGGAGTGCTGCCTAAATCCTTTCAGTCTTATTCGTTTCTTATCTCGTTCTAACCGGAGTGGTTTCAGAGTCTATCTGATCCGTGAGCATTTGATTCTCGTCATTCTCGTCGTTCCTCTCTTCTTCTCGAGTGTTCTTGACGTTGTTCATCCTCACTGTTTTGTCTTTATTTCACCTCATCCCTTTTTTCCTTCTGTCTCGGTCCTAAGATCTCGGGACGAGATCTCTTGTTAGTGGAGGAGTGTTGTAACGCCCCAGATTCGATGCGCCAGGTGTCTTCCAGCTATTCGTCGCTGTTGCCATGTCTTTTGCTTGCGTGTTGCATTTTGCCATGTCATCATCTGCATTTCTTCTGCATGTTTTTCAAAACTTGCATCCGTTCGGGTCCTCCCGGTTCTCTCCGTCGTCCGTTCTGAGCCCAACCACACTCACACGCGCCCGCGGCACCTCTTAGTCCTTGGTTTTGTGAGCCGCCGAAAAACGTTCTCGGAATGGGATGAAAGTTGGCGTGTGTCTTGTTATAGTGTAGGTAGACCCCCTGTCAGATTTCATCGCATTCGGAGTCAGTTTGATAGCCCAACCGTCATCCGTAGCGGCACCGTTGCCGGTTTAATCGTCGGACGTTTCGGTCTCCGAAACTGTAGCCGGGCTGCCCTTCTCTTCTCCCCCATTGCCCGAGGCCTTCTACACAGCCCAAGTCCAGCCCACTAAAACCCCCTCCGACCGGAACCGTTCGATTGCGATCGGAGGGCTCGGAAACCCCCTCACCCTAACCTTCCCTATATAAACACCCCACATGCCATTTTTGGCCTTCTCCTCCCTCTTCCTCGAAACCCGTGCCCCCAATCATCAGCCAGCCGCCTCCCACCTCCTCTCCTCGAAGCCCGGCGCCGGCCAACCCCTCCACCGCCACTTGGCGCACCCCGGTTGGCCCAGCCGCGCCCCCGGCCAGTGGGAAGCCTCCACGTCGCCCCTGCCTCCCTCCTCCTCCCGCAGGGCCCGCCGAAGCCCATCACAGGCCCGCCCCGGGCCAGATCTGGGCCCGGACGAGCCTGCACGAAGCCGCCGACAGGCCGCCGCCCTCGCTCCCGAGCTCCGCGCCCTCCGCGCCTCCCCGCCACCGCAGTCCTCCGCGCCGCCACGCCGGATCCCGCCGGCGAGCAGCAGGTCGCCGCCGACCGCGCCTCCGCCCCGCGGCTCCTGGGCGAGCCGCGCGCCCGTGCCCGTTCGCCTCCTCCGTGCGCCGACCGCAGTCGCCTTGTCCCCACTGACCGCCGGCCGACGTCCTCGCCGGCAAGCGCCCCGCCAGGCCGGAGCCCCGCCGCCCTCTTCTTCCTTCTCCTTACTTCTCCCTCTTCCTCATGGCGTCTCTCTCTCCCCGCAGGTCGCCGCCGCCCGGATCCGGCCTCCCACGAGCTCCGGCGAGCTCTTCTCCACTCTGGCCGCCGTTCCCCGCAAGTCCGGCGACGTCTCCGGCGAGAACCGCCGCGTTGACTTTTTCCCCCCTCGAGGTCGATTTCTTCCAAGTCCCTAAAAAATTGTATTATGTTGCTCCGTTCATCATGCCATATCTTTATGTGTGCTGCTCCGTTTTGTGCATGTAATATGTTGAAATGTTCGTCATGAGATTCTATTCATTTTGTTCCATTGTGACATGATTGTTTGAGTTCATCTTAATGCCCAAATCATCGTTGCAAGAGTGATATATGATGTTAACTGCTGTCTGTTTACAGAACTTGGTCATTTGTCTTTTTCATTGCATATTGTGTGTCCATCCTATGAGCATGAGCTCTACATGTGTTTTGAACTACATCATGCCATCTTTACAGTGGTGTTTGTCTCGTATTTTTGGGATCTATGTGGTGACTAGCACAAGAATGCAAAGTCTGAGTCTGTTATATTTTGTCGCCATGTAAACCTGCTGCTGCAAATCATTATATGCATAATATGGAGATGTTCACTAAGGATGTTTTGTTATACATGTTATGCTCTATGCACCCATGCCCTTGTTTGCATTTATAGTCTGCTGTAGCTTGTTGTAATCTTGCTCTCAATTTGCTAAATAATGTTGTTGTTAGCCTGTTAACATGAAGTTCGTTATTGCCATGTGTTTTGCTAGTGATTCATGTACCATATGACTATGCTATTGCGATGCTTAGCTTCATAGTTGTGCCATCTTACTGCTGGTTACCTTGTCATGCCATGTGTTGCTCTGTGTTGAGTGGTTCAAGCTCACCAACATGACTACTTATCGTTGTTTCTGCCATGTCCTGTTATTTTCACCGTCTGAATCTGTCATATTACTTGCTATGTTTACTTGGGTGCCATCATATCTTCTGTGCCTTTTTGGCTCGTGATTAGTACGGGACTTTTTTTCTATGCAATTAGTAGATTCATGCCATGCCTTTGTTTACTATGATATGATCCCATAGCATGCTGTTTGATAGCTCTAAACTTAGCAACCTGATGTTATTTCTGCCATGTCAAGTCTGTGAAACTGTTATTAGTTGTAATCTTGCCATGTCCTTTTGAGCATGTTCTAGTGATTTCTGGAGATATCTCAGTGTTCATGTTTTGTAATGCTTTACCTGTACATCATGTCCATGCCTTTTCTTATCATGTTGAGGTGCTGTAGTATATAGTTTTGATGCTTGCAAGATGCCTAGTTGCTGTTATGGACAGATTGTTGTTATATCCTGTTTGGAGTGTATGTGTTGCACCGTTGCTCCGTTTTGAGCATGCTCGATATGAAACTTGCTTAGTTTTGCATGTAGTTTCATATTACCTTGTTGCATCCATGTTTTGAGTGTGTTTGCTTGATGTTTGAATGCATTTTTGCATCAATGCCATGTTTAACTTGGTTTGCTCATATTTTCTAGGCTGTAGCTCCGAATTAAATGAACTTTATATGTAACTTGACTAGAATTTCGTGTAGATCATTTTGGTGCATCTTAACTTGTTGTTTAACAACTGGAACATAAGGTTTATTCAGATCTGGACCAATTTCGAAATTTGCATATGAGGACTTACCGGAATTGTTGTGTCATTTCCGGCCTCATTTAAACTTGCTTTGATGTGTTGTTCTTGTATGCATCATCTCTTGTCATGAGTAGCTTCATGTAGCCTTGTCATGCATTATACTTGGTTGAGCATCATGCCTTGTTCATGTGTGGTGTGTTTACCATGTTGTGTGCTCCATTCTCGATAGTTCCCGTTTCGTTGCGATCGTGAGGATTCGTTCGTCTACGCTTGGTTCGTCTTCGTGGCTTCATCTTCTTCATGGACTCGTTCTTCTTCCTAGCGGGATTTCAGGCAAGATGATCGTTACCCTAGATCTCACTACTATCATTGTTATGCTAGTTGCTTCGTTCCATCGCTATGTTGCGCTACCTATCACTTGCTCTTCAAGCCTCCCAAATTGCCATGAACTTCTAACCTTTGTCACCCTTGCTAGCAAACCGTTGTTTGGCTACGTTACCGCTTTGCTCAGACCCTCTTATAGCATTGCTAGTTGCAGGTGAAGATGAAGATTGCTCCATGTTGGATCATGTTTATGTTGGGATATCACAATATCTCTTATATTATTAATGCATCTATATACTTGGTAAAGGGTGGAAGGCTCGGCCTTATGCCTGGTGTTTTGTTCCACTCTTGCCGCCTAGTTTCCATCATACCGGTGTTATGTTCCTTGATTTTGCGTCCCTTGCGCGGTTGGGTGATTTATGGGACCCCCTTGACAGTTCGCTTTTAATAAAACTCTTCCAGCAAGGCCCAACCTTGGTTTTACATTTGCCTCACCTAGCCTTTTTCCCTTGGGTGTCACGCATCCCGAGGGTCATCTTTATTTTACCCCCCCCCCCCGGGGGCCAGTGCTTGTCTAAGTGCTGGTCCAAACCGAGCGATGTCCGGCGCCCCCTGGGCAACCAAGGTCTATGCCAACCCAACGTCTTGCTCATCCGGTGTGTCCTGAGAACGAGATACGTGCGTCTCCTATCGGGATTGTCAACACATCGGGTGGCTTTGCTGGTCTTGTTTTACCATCGTCGAAATGTCTTGTAACCGGGACTCCGAGACTGATCGGGTCTTCCCGGGAGAAGGAATATCCTTCGTTGACCGTGAGAGCTTATAATGGGCTAAGTGGGGACACCCCTGCAGGGTATAAACTTTTGAGAGCCGTGCCCGCGGTTATGTGGCAGATGGGAATTTGTTAAAATCCGGTTGTAGAGAACGTGACACTTGACCTTAACTAAAACGCATCAACCGTGTGTGTAGTCGTGATGGTCCCTTCTCGGCGGAGTCCGGGAAGTGAACACGGTTTATGGGTTATGTTTGACGTAAGTAGGAGTTCAGGATCACTTCTTGATCATTACTAGTTGACGACCGTTCCTTTGCTTCTCTTCTCGCTCTTATTTGCGTAAGTTAGCCACCATACATTGCTTAGTCGCTGCTGCAACCTCACCACTTTAGCCTTCCTTACCCATTAAGCTTTGCTAGTATTGATACCCATGGTAATGGGAGTGCTGAGTCCTCGTGGCTCACAGATTACTACAACAACAGTTGTAGGTACAGGTTTTGCGATGATCTTGACGCAAGAGCGATGTTACTTCTTTTGGAGTTCTTCTTCTGCTTCTTCTTCGATCAGGGGATAGGTTCCAGATCGGCAGCCTGGGCTAGCAGGGTGGATGTCGTTTGAGTTCTGTTTATGTTTCATCCACAGTCGGATGTTGTTCTCTTCTATATTGATGTATTCTTGCGGCATTTGTATGCATTGTATGTATCCCCATCTTTAATGTAATGTTGATGGAATGATATCCACCTTGCAAAAGCGTGTCAATATGCGGTTCTATCCTTGGTGGGACTTTCGAGTCGCTTTAGGATAGTATCCCATATTGGGCGTGACAACCACTTAGCGTCTGCACACGACATGTGCTCGGCAGACTTCAAGAGAAAGCCGACGTAGGTGTAGACCACGACCTACCTAAACACTCAAGTCTCTGGTCCAGGTTTATCGCCTATCCAAGTTCCATCCGCAGGGAGTCCGGCCGAGGTTTCCACATACGGCACCGATCGATGTGTACAGGGTTCCGCGACACCAAATGGGCGCCCGGCATAACCGGCCACGTGCCTACCGCATCACAGCCCACCCCTCGGGTCAGCGCCGCGCACGGCCTCCAGCATACTACAAACACCAGAAACTACTTGCAGCTCCTGGACAGAGGACTAGGGTGGTTAAGAAGTCGAGCGGGGTCATATTTCAGGGCCCAATGCATGGTAGTAGTTGTTTCATGGATCACAAACACAGAACTCAGTTCCTGAGGACGGCTTCAGTGAGACAACCCACCATGTACTCCTACATGGCCTCTCACCGCTACCTTTACCAAATCGTGTTCACACACTTAGCTCACACAGTAGGACATATTCATCACCATTCCAATTCATCCCCGATGAATCAGACCTGACTCAACTCTAAGCAGTAGCAGGCATGACAAACAAGCATGAATTAGTAGGCACATCAGGGCTCAAACAACTCCTACTCATGCTAGTGGGTTTCATCTATTTACTATGGCAATGACAGGTCATGCAGAGGAAAGGGATTCAACTACCGCAGCATGTAACAGTTGAGTCATTGTTGTCCTAATGCAGTAAAAGAGAGCAGAAGCGAGAGAGTGGGATTGTATCGGAATGAACAAGGGGGTTTTGCTTGCCTGGCACTTCTGAAGATAGTATAGCTCTTCATCGGTGTCATCGAACTCATCGCCGGATCAACGTCTACTGAGGGGGAACAAATACCGGCAACAGAGAGGAAACACAATCAATGCAATGCACAATATGATGCATGATCATGACATGGCAATATGAGTGTGTTGGGCTAATGCAACTACACCCAGATGGGTTTGAGCTTATTTGAACCAAAATTCAAATACAAACTCAAGTTATGGGTTCATATAAGTGCATTAACATGTTTAACCTAAACAGCAAAGTTAAGTTGCTCTAACATGCATGAAACATGTACAGATGGATAGATTGGATTTTTCTGATCATTTTTCATATATAACTTATCTCATTCTGAGTTATGGTTGAATTTCTATGAATTTTAGAAGTTAGCACTATTTTCTGGAATTTCCTGAATAAGAATAAATCCAGAAAATGCATTACCGCGTCAGCATGACGTCACTGTGATGTCAGCGGTTAACAGGCGCGGTCCAGGTCAAACCTGGCCAGCTGGGCCCACTGGTCAGTGACCCAGTGCTGCCCAGGGTCACAGACGGGTGGGGTCGGCTCAACGGACACGTCAGCATAGTCAAAGCGGACACGTGGGCCCACTTCAATTAGATTTAACCTTAATCTATTTTAGTTAGCCGGTTAATTAGGCTGTCATTGACTCCAGGGGTAGTTAGTAGGGTGCTTAGGCCCTAATGGCTGGTTACGTCGGCGGTTAGCCGCCGGCGACCATAGCCAACGACGGAGGTACTCCGGCCGGCCGATTCCGGCGGCCTTTCGAAGCGCGGCTAGGCTCTTTTGAAAGCCCGCAGAGAGGCGCGTCGGGTGATTCAAGTGGCAGCTGTAGGGGAGGGTTGTAGCGTCTCCGGCATCGAGGTGGGCGGCGGCGGCGCTCGGGCACACACGGGCAGCGGTGCTACGGGGAACGGGCGAGCTAGGAAGAGGGATAGGCGGCCTCCTGGAAGCACGAGGGACTCGTTGCCATGCTCAGCAACGACGGGCGCAGGCTGCAATGGTGGCGCACGACAAGGCAGGTGGCAGCGGAGCTCGACCATGGCGGCAGCGCTAGCTAGAGGTCGAGCAGAGCAAAGGGGTTAGGGGGAGGGAAAGAGGAGCTAACGGAGAGTTCAGCGGTGGCCTCGGCGAGCTCGGGGAAGGGCTGGTGACGACGGGAGGTCGACGGCGATCTCGGTGGCAGAACGAAGAGAGTGGCGGCGGTGGAGGCGGCACAGCACGTCCGGGGCCTGGTGGCTCGTCGAGGAGGTCGGGGATGTCGAGACGGAGCTCGTAGGCACGGCGAGGGGTCGAGGGAGAGGCAGTGGTCACGGCAACGACGAGCGGCGGCGACGGTTGCGCTCAGGCGCGAGAGGGAGGGAGAGCAGAGGAGGGGAGAAGCACGGGAGAGAGTGAGAGAGCGGTCGGGGGCAGCGTGGCGTCGCGAGGGAGGCCCAAGGCGACGAGGGGGCAGCCACGCAGGGTGGAGGTGGCGCGCGCGCGGTGAGCACACGCCCGGCGTCCTCCTGGCAGCAGCTGGAAGAAGACAAGGGAAGGAGTTGGGCTGGGCCAATAGTGCTGGGCCACAGCTGGGCCGCCAGGTTTGCTTTCTCTCTCTCTCTACTTTCTGTTTTTATTTATGTTTTCTATTTCTTTTGTCTGTTTTTGATTTAGTTAAAATACTAAATCACTTCCAAAACTCCTGAAAATATTTGTGGGCACAATTTGAATTATTTCCAACAGCCCTCAAATCATTTCAGAATAATTTGAGCATTTAGAATAATTATAGCATTTAAATGCCCAAATTCAAATACTTTATGATTTAAGCCAATGATCCAAAATATTCCACAAAAATGTTCACTATTTTTGGTTTGGACTCAAAGCCTTGCCAAAATTATCAAACATTGATGAAGGCATTTTGGGTTCATTGAAAACATTTGAATTTGACCCTAGTTGAGTTCATTTGGTGCTAGGGTTTGATCATCCCCATTTCAAATTTCAAATAAATTTAGACATGATGCAAGCATATCTAGCTAGCCTAAGGCCAAGGTAAAGCTAGGGATGTGACAGGTATGAGGTGTTACATGCTAGATCGGTGTGACTTAGAATCGGGGTCCTGACAGCTGACTAACCACACAAGTCTCTAGTCCAGGTTTATCGCCTATTCAGCTTCCATCCGCAGGGAGTTTGGCCGAGGTTTCCACTACGGCCCCGAATCATGTGTGCAGGGTTCCTGAGGCACCAAACGGGCGTCCCGGTACAGCGTGCCACGTGCCTACCGCATCACAGCTCACCCCTCGGGTCAGCGCTGCGCACGGTCTCCAGCATACTACAAACACCAAAAACTACTTGCAACTCCTGGACAGAGGACAGGGGCGGTTAATAAGTTGAGAGAGTCAATTAAGGATCCCAATGTGTGGTAGTACCTGTTCATGGATCACAAAGACAGAACTCAGTTCCTGAGCACGGTTTCAATGAGACAACCCACCATGTACTCCTACATGGCCTCTCACCTCTACCTTTACCAAATCGTATTCACACACTTAGCTCACACATAGTAGGACTTGTTCATCACCATTCCAATTCATCCCCGATGAATCGGACCTGACTCAACTCTAAGCAGTAGCAGGCATGACAATCAAGCATGAATGAGTAGGCACTACAGGGCTCAAACAACTCCTACTCATGCTAGTGGGTTTATCTATTTACAGTGGCAATGACAGGTCATGCAGAGGGAAGGGGTTCAACTACCGTAGCATTTAACAGATGGATCATTGTTGCCCTAATGCAGTAAAAGAGAGTAGGAGCGAGAGAGTGGGATTATATCGGAATGAACAAGGGGGTTCTGCTTGCCTGGCACTTCTGAAGATTGTATAGCTCTTCATCGGTGTCATCGATCTCATCGTCGGAACCACGTCTACTGAGAGGGGACAAATACCGGCAACAGAGAAGGAACACAATCAATGCAATGCAACAATATGATGCATGATCATGACATGGCAATATGATGTGGTTTGAGCTAATGCACCTAGCAATGATTTAAATAAAGTTGGTTTGAACCCAAGGTTCAAATTCAAACTCCATATGTGAAATTCAAATGCCATTTCATTGATTTGACCTGATCAGCAGGTTTAACTTGCTTTAACATGCATGAAAACTGTACCAATGGATAGACTGGATTTTTCTGATCATTTTTCATATATAAATTATTTCATTTGGAGTTACGGTTGAATTTCTATGAATTTTAGAAGTTTTGGATATTTTCTGAAATAAATAAATCATTTCTGATTTATTTTAAATCCCAGAGAATATTTACTACATCAGCATGATGTCACTGTGATGTCAGCGGGTCAATGGGGCCGGTCCAGGTTAAACCTCACCAGTGGGACCCGCGTGTCAGTGTCTTAACTAATTAACAAAGACTGTTAGTGCTAATTAATAAATCAGCTTAATTAAACCATAGGCTGGGCCCAGAAGTCAGTGACTCAGAGGGGAGTCAAACCTGGTCAACCGTGGTCAAACTTGCCAGAGTTGACCCATGGCTCGTCGCCGGCGAGGCCAGAGACGGCGGAGGCTTCGGGTTTCTTGCTCCGGCGACCAGATGGCCGGCGGAGACCACCTACGTGACGCTGGCGCTCGTGCGCGTCCAGCAGTGCCATCGGCTCGAGCCAGCGTGGAACAAATGGCGGCAGCGATGACTAGTGCAGCGGCCGAAGTTCGGACAACGACGAGATCGGTGCTACGATGGACGGATGGAGCAGCGGTTGTGTAACGCCCACGATGCGGCTATATCTCCCACATGTCGAGGCACGACTTAGAGGCATAACCGCATTGTGGTTTTGTCGCAAGAAGGGTCATCTTCACACAATCCCATGTAATGAACAAGAATGGGATAAAGAGTTGGCTTACAATCGCCACTTCACACAATACATAAAAGAAACATACATCATTCAAGATACACACATAGGTCCGGCTACGGAACCAAAATAAAAGAAGACAACCCAACTGCTAGATCCCTGATCGTCCCAACTGGGCTCCACTACTGATCAACAAGAAAGAAACAACACAACGGACAAGATCTTCATCGAGCTCCCACTTGAGCTCAGTAGCGTCACCTGCACTGGTCTCATCGGCACCTGCAACTGTTTTGGAAGTATCTGTGAGTCACGAGGACTCAGCAATCTCACACCCGCGAGATCAAGACTATTTAAGCTTATAGGAAAGGAAAGGGTAGTGAGGTGGAGCTGCAGCAAGCACTAAGCATATATGGTGGCTAACATACGCAAGAGAGAGCGAGAAGAGAAGCAACGGAACGGTCGTGAACTAGCAATGATCATGAAGTGATCCTGAACTCCTACTTACGTCAAACATAACCCAGAAACCGTGTTCACTTCCCGGACTCCGCCGAGAAGAGACCATCACGGCTACACACACGGTGGATGCGTTTTAATTAAGGTCAAGTGTCAAGTTCTCTACAACCGGATATTAACAAATTCCCATCTGCCACATAACCGCGGGCACGGCTTTCGAAAGATAATACCCTGCAGGGGTGTCCCAACTTAGCCCATCATAAGCTCTCACGGTCAACGAAGGATAAACCTTCTCCCGGGAAGACCCGATCAATCTCGGAATCCCGGCTTACAAGACATTTCAACAATGGTAAAACAAGACTAGCAAGACCACCCGAATGTGCCGACAAATCCCGATAGGAGCTGCACATATCTCGTTCTCAGGGCACACCGGATAAGCGAAGCGTACAGGTACCAACATAACCCAAGTTGCCAAGGGACGCTCCCGCACGGTACTCTAGTTTGGACCAGCACTCAGAGGAACACTGGCCCGGGGGTTAAAATAAGATGACCCTTGAGTCTGCAGAACCCAAGGGAAAAAGGCTTAGGTAGGCAAATGGTAAAACCAAGGTTGGGCCTTGCTGGAGGAGTTTTATTCAAAGCGAACTGTCAAGGGGGTCCCATAAATCACCCAACCGCGTAAGGAACGCGAAATCAAGGAACATAACACCGGTACGACGGAAACTAGGGCGGCAAGAGTGGAACAAAACACCAGGCATAAGGCCGAGCCTTCCACCCTTTACCAAGTATATAGATGCATTAATTAAAATAAGAGATATTGTGATATCCCAACATAAATAGAATCCAACATGGAGCAATCTTCAACTTCACCTGCAACTAGAAACGCTAAAAGAGGGGCTGAGCAAAGCGGTAACATAGCCAAACAACGGTTTGCTAGGAAGGATGACAAAGGTTAGAGGTTCATGGCAATATGGGAGGCTTGAAATAGCAAGTGAATAGGTAACGCTTCATAGCAATAGAGCGAGCAACTAGCAAGCAAAGATAGAAGTGATTTCGAGGGGTGGTCATCTTGCCTGAGATCCCGCAAGGAAGAAGAACGAGTCCATGAAGAAGACAAGCGGACTGAGTCGAACGAATCCTCACAACTCCGGAAAGAAACCGAAGCTAACGAGAGAAGCAACCCGGAATGAAATAAACAACATAGTAAACAACCACCACATACACATGGCATGATGCAGAATCAAGTATGATGCATGTCCGGTTTAATGAGCATGGCATGGCAAAGTGCAACAAACAACACTACAAATTAAGTGGAGCTCAATATGCAGGGAGTTGCATATTGACGAAACACCACATCAATTATTTAGTTCGCTCTTGTTTAAGTAACCAACAATATTAAATGTTGTTAACCATGGCAAGGGGTGAAGCATAATTAAACAACCTATGAAGGCAAGTTTAAATGAGGCCGGAAATAACAAACGATAATACCGGAAAATCCTCATGTCATTTAGCAATTTTTAAAGCAAACATCAATTTTAAACATTTAAATGTTGTTAACATGATGCGAATGACATATGCAAGGTATATGCAATTTTATGAAAATGTTGATAAAAAATGATACGAGGCATTTGTTACCGTGGTGGAAGAAAGGGGGTGCCACGACAACGAATCCGAAAATGATGCCACGGCAACATAACGGTGATCCGACAACTCGTCGGGATGTCCGTGCAAAAGAAACTGGGCGTGAGCGTGTCGCGCAAGGATGGTGGGGTGCTCCCGGATTCCGGGCTCCCACGGGTTAGTGGTATGGAAACGAGGAACGTGCAAAGACAACTCGAACACGATGCAAACACGGGCATCTCATACAACACACACATATTCGTTCACGGGCGTCGTTCTCGGGGGTTATACCTTCGGAGCGGTTCAAAATCGTCAAGGGAAGTAGTGGTACACGAAGGTAGTTGAACTTGACGGTTCCGTTACACGGGTCTTCGGCGACGGTAGTGGATGTAGTGGCACACGTTCGTTTTTGGAGAGGTACTTGATGAATCCGAGTAACTTAGGGTCGACGGTAGTCGTTCACGTTCATAGTCGCACAAGTTTCCGTAGATGTTCGGGGTCACGGCGAGGAACTCGGCGTTCCGGTGCAGTGTAGAGGAAGTAGACGTTCTCGAAACGGTCGTAGTGGAAGTAGTGGTACACGGTCGTCGTGGTACTTGGCGAGTCCGCGTAGTCGTAGACGTTCCAAGGTACTAGCTGTGGTGCTCCTGTAGCAGAACTTGAGGTGCTCATGTAGCAGAACTTGAGGCGCAGTGGTGGCGTGCTCGAGCAAAGCCAACGGGGACAGGGCACCGGAGGAAGAAGATCGACGGTTTGGCGAGGCGAAGCAGAGGGCCGCGGGTGCTGGGATTTGGCGATGCAGAAGACCACGGCAGCGACGGCTACTGGCGTGGTGACGAGGAACGGAAGGCGGGAGCGACGAGAGGAGGCAGGCGCAGCGACGAGGAGGTAGGCGCAGCGACGGGGAGGTAGTGGAGGCGCTGGTCGCGGAGGTCGATGGAGAGAGCTTGGCGCGGCGGGGACGAACTCGCGGGGCTCCGACGAGTGGTGCGGAGGCAGAGGCGCGGGGCGGAGGAGCTTGGGCGCGGGACGGCGGCTGTTGCCAGAGGCGGGGAGGCCGGCTTGAGGAAGGGATGGCGCTGCGTCTCTGGACGAGGTGGAGGCTGCGGCCTCGCGATTTTCGGCGGCGGGGCACCGGGCAGCGTGCAGGACCACGGCGAGGACGCGAGGGAGAGGGGCGGCGCAAGGCGGCGGTGCTCGTTGGTGCTGGTCGCCGGAGCAAGCAGCGGCGAGGAGGTGGTCGGGTGTGGGGGCCTCACGGCGAAGGCGGCGAGGGGATCGGGCGCAGGGAGCTCCTCTCCCTGGCTCGATGCGAGCATGTTGCGGGCGGCGGCGCGAGGGAAAGATCGAGAGGAGAGGAGTCGGTCTCCTGGCGGCTAGGGTTAGAGAGGGCGCGGGCTGGGCCTGGGAGGCTGGCTGGGCTGCGGAGAAGGATGGGCCGACCTGGGCCGACTGCTGGAGAAGGCCGTGCTGCGGCTAACAGGAGGCCCAAGTGGCCGGCTGGGGGGGTCTCTCCCTTATTTCTTTGGCAGAAAAGAAATAGAGAAAAGGAAAAGAAAGAGAGGGTTAGAGAAGGAATTTGCGCATGCGGACAATTTTCCCGGACTCACAAAAATGCGCTTGATCCAGAAAAATAGAAGTGGCCTGATTGGACGATATAAATTCAAATGCATTTGAATTTAATTCAAATGATTTGAAGGAAGTGAGGGTTGGGAAGGTCCAAAAATGTTCGGATTTTTGGTGGAGCTCCGGAATAAGATGAAAAAATATAATGCGAGGTTGGAGACCAAGAATTAAGATAACAAAGGCATTGGGATATTTGCAAGTGTGTTATGGTGAACTCCAACGAATGGAATATTTTTAAATAGCTCCCTAATAATATTGGGAGGATATGTTATAAAGAGAAAACACCATGTGAATTCCCTCAATTTTAAATGGATCGAAGATCCATGCAATTTATTTAGTTGAGTTTGATGCAAAGATTAATGACATGACGGCATGATGACATGATGCAATGCAAAAATAAAAGAGCAAGCACCAAAAGAAACACACGGCGATCACGAAAATAAGGAAGTCTTCTGAAGCGTCGGTCTCGGGGCGTTACAGGTTGGTCGTGTTAGGATCGTAGGGTCACCCTGAGCACGTTGGGGTGCTCGTCTGCGAGCTTGCGTGTCCGTGGCCACGGCGGCGGCATGGCCGGCGGAGCCAAGCTCTCGGCCATGATGGACGTTGCGGTTGCAGGAAGCAAACGAGCGAGGGGAGAGAGGGGTTCGACGTAGGGGCTCACGGTGGACACGTAGAGCAGATCAACAGGCTCGGGGAGGCGTTGGACATGATGAATCGACCAATGAAGTCCGGCGAGCAGATGCGGTGGTGACGAGCTCGAAGACGATGGCGTGGTGATCCTTGGCTTGCGTTCGTCGGCTTGAGATGATGCGGACGACGGCGAAGCGACTGGAATCAACGGCGAGGCGTGGCGTGGCGATGACGGTGGCTACGACAACGGCGAGTGGCGGCAATGAGGTCACTCGGGTGGTGAGAGAGAGAGGGATCCAGGGGAGAGGATGAGGATGTGGGACAGTGCGAGAGTGTCGAGGGGTTGCGTGGCGTCTCTAGGGGAGTCGGGGAAGCGAGCAGGGAGCCAGGAGGTGACGGGCGTGTGGCTGCGGGCACCGGGCACGCGCCCTTGCTTACTGGCGCGAGGAGGAAGGCGACAGGCGGGGAGTTGGGCTGGGCCAGCCTGCTGGCCCGCCAGGCGGGCTACGCCAGGTAAGCCAGGTGAGTTTCTAACCCTTTTCTATTTTTGTTTCTGTTTTCTAGTTTGCATTTTGTTTTTATCCAATTTTAAATACCAAATCAATTTTATAAATGCTGAAAATATTCATGAGCACTTTCTGAATTATTTCAGTGGCCCACAAATAGTTCCAACATTATTTGAGCATTTAAATTATTTATAGTGTTTAAATGCCCAAAGTCAAATACAATATGATTAAGTTCAAAAAAAATCCAGGAATGTCCTAGAAATATCTTCATCATTTTTGGCAGAGGTTTTCACCTTCATCAGAAATCATGAACATTTTCAAAGGGCATTTTGGGTTCATTGAAACTGATTTTATTTGAGCCTGTTTGAATTCATTTGGTGCTAGGGTTTGGTCATTCCCATTAAAAGTTTAATTGAAACCTAAACATGATGCAACACAGGATGCTAGCACTAAGCATTACCAGAACTAGGGATGTGACAACGATGAACATACACCCTGCGAATTACCGTGTTCAAATTTGGCATTTTTTCGGGTTCATTTACCACATTTAGGGGATTATGTGCATTTTCTAGGCATTAATGCACATAATTCAAGTTCAAATGATCTGTGCATGAAAGGGTGCACAAGAACGGCCTGGAAAACCATGCTCGTGCCATTTAGTAAATTCTCATGCCTTTTACGAGGAATGGGCAGATGCTTCGATGAAATCTGTGGCAATAGTAAACCACAAAAAATGAAATAAATGATTGAAAAACATGACGCCTGGCATGATTCCATGGTATGGCCTGACGATCCCCTGGTAGAAATTTGAGAAGGTTTGGCTTAGGTCGTCATTCACTCCCTTCATAATCAAACCATCACCGAGGAAGTTCCATGCTTTCGAGAGGGAAATCACCAAGATTGAACGGGAATCCAAATTTTCTTCGTTCTTTCCCGTTGAATTTTTTTCTATGATGAACATACACCCTGCAAATCACCATGTTCAAATTTGCCATTTTTCCGGGCTCATTTACCATATATAGGGGATTATGTGCATTTTCTTGGCATTTAGCGCATATAAATCAAATCCATCTTCAGCTGCATGGGTGTGATCTGAGGGACGTGGACTACAGTTCGATCATGGCGCATCCTACAATGCACACGCGCGATCCGCGTGGCTGGGGTTCCGGCCAATCATAACACAACACACAATAGGCTCAGCGCACACTATCTTCGGAGGCGACGTAGATGAACCGTGTGCAATAATGAACAAGCAAAATTGTAAGGGAAGACAAATTTCCTTCGTTGTTTGTCGTTGAGCTCTTAAAAACTACTGCACTGTATGGCTGTCGGGCCACTCCATCCCAGAGCTCTCTCCAAGCGTCGTTAATGGCACCGCGTCACACATTAATTGGTAAGGAAGCGATGGCATCCCGCCGCGCCGCATCCCTTGCCGCCTGCAACCGCACACATGGTAAGGAAGCGATGGCATCTCGCCGCACAGAGTTCATCATCGCCGGCGACCGTACAAGTACGTGGGCGGTCTTAGAGTTGTGTCAAATATTATTGTACAAATTAGTTTACAGTTGGACTTGGGGTCGTACAGTGTGTAGATAGGATATTGAGTCGTATCCATGTAGGACACTTGTATCCTAGGCCTCTCATATATAGTCAGAGTAGACACATGATGTAACCTATGCCAACATAATAGCACGGGCACGCAGGGGAGCCGGCGGCCTGTGCCGGCGCTCGGGCGGCCAGGGTGCGGTATTGTGACAGTGTCATGGGGAGGAACGCCCATAGTCATGCCAAGGGGACGTAGCCATGATGGTGAACCTCGTTAACAATCTTGGTGTCATGCTTTTGTGATTGCTTGGTCCTCAGTAGATCGACGGAGCGCCTCGGATTTATTCTAATAAGTGGTGTCATGAGCAAGGTTTCGAATAGGCCGCGGAAGTTGATTTAGAGGAGAGCGATCAAGACCGATGGCTGTTGATACGTGCAGCAGCGATTGGAGATCGTCGTGTATAAAGCAATCTAGAGATGAAGCAGATTCACAGATTGATTACAAATAAGTCGCAGTGTCGCCAAGTTCGAAGCTCGGTTCGATGGCCAGCGGCTGGAGCGATTTGGAGTTGGATCATCGATCGGGAGGCAGTTGATACATGTGGCTTGTTTTTTGGCGAACTTCCTCGAGGCCAAATTGATGGACACGCACAAGTCAGATCCGAACTGTGTGGTGGTGCATTCAGACATGCAGCACCAAGACTCCTCCTTAGCAGCGCGCACAAGGCGGCTTCCCGGTGCTGGGTTCATACTAGTCGAGGGGGCAAGACGCGGTGCACCGGCTAGCGGCCCAAGCGCTGGCGGCACAGATGCGGCAGGCTTTTCCTAGCAGAGGTCTGACTCAGGATGGCTCGTGGTCCAGCTGGGATTACGAAGGCCGGCTGGTGTTGTGCGCGCGGGCGTACGGAGGATGGAGCAGTGATATGCATGCGTACGAAGGTTCAGCCAAGAGATGCAAAAGCAAGTAGACACGTGATTTGTTGGGAGAAAAAACATAAACCTGCACTAAGGTATGTACGTGGCTTTGGGATGCAACATGATTAAAGAAAAGGATTGTTGGGAGTTTATGGAGATATGCTTGGTGTACCCATGGAGACTACCAGGAAATCCGTTTTTCTTTTTTGGATGTGTTGCAAATCGTGAATGATATTTTACCAAAAGGTTGGAAGGTTGATGACGTGCGTATAAGGCTTGGAGGAGCCTGGAGTGCGGTGTGGAAGGATCATGGGTACACAGGGAGTTAAAGCAATGCACGGAGATGTGGGGAGGCGGACAGGACAGAGGGTGGGGCATGGCTGCAGTAGGATAATTTCGGCTGTGTCGGACTGGATTGTCTTATGGACTCACATGGAGGTTGGTCAAAACAGAAGACGGCGGCGATTTCAGCGGCAACGACATAGGAGCGTGATGCTGATTTTGGCCGGCTTCTGGGGCGTGGAAACACGTGGTGCAGGCCTAAGGGCTTGTACGACTTCGATAGACTATGGCGCGGGGTTGATTCAAGATGGTGCACATGAGAGCTTGGAGTCGACAGGGCATGGGAATGGCACGTACGACCACCATGGAGTCATGTTAAAGGTCGATCTGGAGTCTGATGGACGACTTCAATCTATGCTGATGGAGGGGATACGGTGCAAGACATCAGTGAATCGAAGCCTATTTCAGAGGGATAGCGAGAGACACGTGGAATGGATTGGGTACCAGTGGTCTGGTGGAGACATGATACTCGGCATCGGTCGGTGATGATCGGTGGTTCTATGCAGTGGGGTTTGAGACAGTGTGGGCTAGCTACCCGGGAGAATCGACCAGGACAACAGAGGATCCATGCGGTGATAGCGGCGAGGCGTGCGGTAAGCATGGAAACAGCGACAGGCCAAGCCACTGGTGGTCAGACATGTGGTTAGACAAATTATGCACGGGGTGCTGAAGTAGTGTTGACGAGTACCAGATTCAAGTTGGTGACTGGGTCTATCGGTGCCGGTAGATGGATAGGAGTTGACCATGGAGAATCTGAGAAAGTGGCGGGAAGTCTGGAATTTTCAAAACCTGAGAGAGTACATGGGCGTATATTCTGTGGTGTTTAGTGCACGTGAAAAAGTGCGGATGACAAGTACAGAAGGAGGCGTAGTGCTCTAGTTGCGGGACATGCCTGAGACTATCCGAGAAAAGGGTGAGACAACTGTGAATTTGACTCAGGGTGACACAGGGCAACGGTGAAATTCCTTCAACTTTCAGACAAGCCGTCAAGAAAGGGAGGATGTTGAGTTTAGTTAACTCTTAAATGTTGCATCCAATATGTGTGTTGTTCACTTTCACGCAGGTCAATCATCGGTGTGTGATGGCGTTGAGCAGATACTCCGGAAGTTGGGAGCACAAAGTAGAGTAAAGATGAACTTAATTTTACTTAGGTGTTGACTGTGAAGAAGACGAGAAGGGACTACAGTTGCAAGTGTAGTCACATGGAGTTTGGATGTAGCAGTTGTGCTCATGGTGTATCTCAAGTCCAATGTACATGCAGGTTCGACGCATGGATGAATCCATGGTGGTGGAGAATATTCAGCAAGGTGAACTTTGTTAGAGTTGTGTCGAATATTATTGTACAAATTAAGTTACAGTTGGACTTGTAGTCGTACGGTGTGTAGACAGGATATTGAGTCCTGTCCAAGTAGGACACTTGTATCCTAGGCCTCTCATTATAGTTGGGGTAGACACACGATGTAACCAATGCCAACATAATTGCATGGGCACGAGGGGGAGCCGGCGGCATGTGTCAGCGCTCGGGCGGCGAGGGTGCGGTATTCTGACGGTGTCATGGGGAGGAGCGCGAGTAATCATGCCCCGGGGACGTAGCCATGATGGTGAACCTCGTTAAAAAATATCGGTGTCATGCTTGTGTGATTTCTTGGTCCTCGATAGATCGATGGAGCGCCTCGGATTTATTCTAACTGGCGGACTTTGATGCTGCCATGGCCGAATGGGCGGTGGATCTAGAGGCGGCCAAAGCCGCACAGAAGGAGCGGAAAAGGCAGAAAGCAGCCAAGAAAAGGGAGTCCCGCTGGCACAAGAAAGAAGAGGCCGCACACCCTGCTGAGGTGAGCTCGGCGGAGACCGAAGCACGGTCGGCTGCCGCCTACAAGGCTGGGAAGGAGAACGACGGCGTCCGGCCAGCATGCCCCGATGGCAGCATGTGAGAAGTAGTTAGTGCGTGTGTCGCCCGTAAGTTTATATAATTAAATACGAGCATCTACCATTACTACATATGTACTAGTTTTAGAGCATATTACCAGTAGTACTGTAAGTTGGTACTATCTATTATTAACGTAAAACATCGGTAAGTGCACCTTTGAGGGTTTTGAGCGTTAATTAGCGTGTGTTCACTGAAGTTTTGTAGCCACACCCCGGCCCTAAATACTCCCGAAACGTCCGCCCGCAGCCACCGGAGACTAGAGCTGGCCGCAGCTTGTTTTTAGTCCCACCTCGCCGCGCGAGTTGGCCGCACCACGACTTAAATTGCCGCGTCGGCGGATGGCAGCAAGCTTCTCTCTTGTTGCATAGCATCAAATCTGGCTATGCGAACGAGGCAGATTGACACTTGATTGCATTTCATAAACCGATGATTGCTCATCGGGTGTCACCTTGCCTCGTTCATGTACACTGAATAATCCTGATACGATGAAAGATATTTTTGAAATTAGGTGCGGTTGGACATGCTAATAGATATAAGAATTATTAGAAAATCACAAAACACACGGTTTCTATGGCGTACCCGTGTGCGTTTTTTTGCGTTAATGATCCATAAGTTAGTTTCCTGTGCGATGTTTCCTAATAAACCAAGCGTACCATTGACCGAAAAAATCAACTACCCATGTACAATTTTTGGACACGGGATCTGCAAATTTTCTCCTCTCTCGCACATGAGTATCTTACGCGCTTCGTTTGTGCTGTGTGTTTCCCCCGCCCAAGTTTCAAGTTTCGTAGCGAAATTTTCATTTCGCGCGCGATTTTAGAATTTATTTGACCCACCACATCCCTGCTCATCAAATTTCCTCAGTATGTCCCCCTCCCCCCACCCCCCTACCGACAGCTCAAACCGGCGCCACCGCAACCATAGCTTCAACCAGATCTTCATTCTGCCGAGCATCATCGATCCAGTCAGGTAACCCATGGAACTCTGTCACGGCGCCGGCCTGATTGCTTAAATGGCGCCTGCGAAACATCCTCATGCCTCCAAATCCCCACCGCCCTTACCTCCAGAGCAACGCGGCGCAAGCCTAACCACATATCATGTGGAGGTCTAGGAGCTGATGGCGGTCGATGGCGCGATGGCTGCTGTGTGTGTTGACCCGAAGGAACACCCCGCTTCCGCCACCGCTGACTTGGTGAAGGCTCTGGCCCAGATGAATTGCCGCAACCACTACCTCTCAGGACTTACCAAGTATGATCTGACCAGCTCAATCTTACCAATACCACTCGGAATGGCTATGTTATGTATGGTTGTTGTATTAAGCATGTTCGTGCCTTGTTTATTTCACTACTGCACACTGTGTGATGTTCAAGTATTAACTGTCCAGCTCAATTTCACCATTACCAGCAACAAACTTACAATACATCACTCAGGATATCACTAGAGATGCTACCCATTTGTTATTTTTGGTGGATGCTAACCCTATTGTACTTACCATGCCAGTCCATGTACTTACGCAGGGTCATAACGGGCGATGTTGTTGTTTGTCGTCGAGGTTAGGTGCATCCCATATCTTACAGTAATTCACATCATTTGTGCAATTGCAGTTTAACTTCTAACATTTACTGGTTGCCTGTAGGTACACATGTCAGTGACACTGATCCATGGTTTCACGCGGAGGAACAGCTCACCTCCACCGCCACTGACTTTGGGCGGGCTCTGGCCAAGATGAAGTGCCCCAGCAACTACCTCTCAGGACTTACCAAGTATGAATCTTACCAATACCAGTTGCTATTAATGGCTATGTTTTGTACGATCGATATATTAAGAATGTTGTAGTAAACATGCCTAACACGTTTTCGCTATTTTCCCTAACTTTTTCTAGACAACTGGGCCATTCTCTGCTCTGGCAGCACCATCCTTGCGATGTTTAACTCTGCCAATTGCATTTCTATTAGTACTGGTTTCAATGGCTATTAAGCCTTTTGCAATTAACAGTTGTATCCATTTTTAAACAGTTGTATTTCAATGGCTACAAACTTACAAAACATGACTTAGGATGTTGTTAAGCCTGTTGCAATTAATAGTTGTATCCATTTTTTAATTTGTCCCTTTGCTACCGTTCTACTCTCCACAATGAAGATATACTAGAGATACTGCCCATTTGCTATATTTAGTGGATGCTAACCCTGTTGTACTTAACATGCCTTTCCATGTACTTACACAGGGCCATAACGGGTGATTCTGTTGTTTGCCGTCGAGGTTAGCTATATCACATGTCTTACAGTATGTTACATCATTTGTGTAATTTCAGTTTGGCTTCTAACGTTTACTTGCTTTTTGTAGGTACACATGTCAGCTGCACTGATAGACTCTTCGACCCAGAGGAACACCTCGCCTCCACTGCGGCCAACTCGGGGTGGCCTATTGTCCAGATGAAGTGCCGCAGCCATTACCCCTCAGGACTTACCAAGTATGAACTCACCAGTTCAATCTCACCAATACCAGTTGCAATGGCCATGTTTTGTATGGTTCATGTATTAAGCACGTTTTAGTAAACAGGCCTAGCCCTTCTTATCTATTTTCCCTACCTTTTAATAGACAACAGGGGCCATTCTCTGCTCTAGTAGCACCTGCCTTGCGATGTTTAACTCTGGCAATTTCATTTCTATCTGTACCAGTTTCAATGGCTATACTAGGTTGTCTGTTGCTGTAAACAATTCTATCCATTTTTAATCCGTCCCTTTGCGACAGTGCTACTCTTTCGCAATGAAGATATCACAGCAGATGCTGCCATTTTATTACCACTTGCTATTTTTGGTGGATGTCAACCCTGTTGTAGTTAACATTGGCTTTCCATGTACTTACACAGGGCTACAATGGGCGATGCTGATGTTTGCCATCGAGGTTAGCTGCATCCCATGTCTTATACACCATCCGTTCCTAAATATAAGTATTTTTACAGATTCCAATATAGACTACATACAGACCAAAATGAGTGAATCTAGATACATGTACATATGTAGTTCATATTGAAATCTCTAAAAATACTTGTACTTAGGAATGTAGGAAGTTGTATTTTACATCATTTGTGCAATCTCAATTTAGCTTCTAACATTTACTGGTTGCTTGTAGGTACACATATGAGCGGTACTAATCCATGCTTTGATCCCTTTTTCTTATGGGGCAATGAGATATTCATGAACAAGCGTCAAGTGAGGAAACTAAGAAAGATTGTTAGGTGAAAGAAATGGGTGATGGGAATTAAGCTCTTTATTTACACTTTGTCCAAGACAACAGTGAACTTTAGGATGGTAAGTAATGTGTTGCCTTTTCCCCCTGCCCACAACAAGTTACTCTATTAGACCTCAGTATCTAAAAGTTTTCTCTTCTTAGTGGTTTCCGAAGTTATTTACTAATGATTACATTGCAAACTACATGACCGGAGTGGAGGCCACTAAGGTTAAAGTATATAATTCATGCTACCGTTATAATGCTCTAGATGTCTTCCTAAAGGTGGTGAAGCATGGGCGGGTGATTGTTACATGGGGTTGGACAAAAGTTGTTCATGCCTATGGCATGTAGGAGGGCACATTATGGGCATTCCGCTTCTTCAACACCATCGGCAGCCAAAATGATTTACACTTGTCTCTTCACCTTTACCACCTCTAAATATTGTGGTTCATCATGGTTAATTGTTGTTTAATCCTGTAATTACTGAACATATTGTACTGACAATTTTATTTATGGATTCATTGTTGAAGCATTATGCTAAGAATTTGAATTCGATGTTTCATATTTCAAAAATTCCAATTTGAATAATAAATTCGAGGGAAATATAAAATTATACCAGAGCGAATAAAATAAAGTGCACACGGTTAGAAAGAAAACAGCATGTGTCGTGGAAGTGTCACGACGGATGTCCTCATGGAAGGACTTAGTTGTGGAGCCATTGCAACGAGGTTAGCTTAAAGGGGTTAAACGGGACAAAGGACACGTGGAGTTTATACTGGTTCGGCCCCTTGCGGTGAAGGTAAAGGCCTAGTCCAGTTTGAGGTGGTATTGCTAGGGTTTCAATTACCAGGGAGAAAATACGCTTTGCCTGGCTTTCGATCTGTTTTTTCTTTTCCTAAGCCGCTGCCGGGTCGTCCCCTTATATACATGGGTTGACGCCCTTCGGCCTACAGAGTCCCGGCCGGCTCATACAAACGTGTCCGGCTCGGTGACTTATCTTACATGCCTTACAAGACAAGTTTACATATACCTGGCGGTTTATACTCATGGGCCTTAAGCCGCCTCTCGGTTTGGTCCTTGAGTTTCCTTCGGGCTCCGGGCCTTGTCCTCTGCATAATAGACTACCATCTTAAGTGTCTTCATGGGCTTTGTCTTGATAAACCGCCAAGGACTTAACCCGGCCCCTCCTGGGAGGGTTAACCCAATAGTTATATCCCCAACATTAGGCCCCAGGTTGATTTGAACTTGTTCATGTCAATCTTTAACACTTAGGAAAATCCCTCTTCATCTTTCTGTGAAAACATTGTAACCCGCGATGATGTCATCTCCGGAAATTGTGGTAACCCACTGTGATGTCACCTGCAATTAATACTGCACACGGCCCAAATCTTAATATATCTTTTTCTTCACTGACCCTCCGAAAATCAAGGCGCCCACACCGTCACACATCCACTTTTCTGTCTCCTCGATTCCTGCGCATGCCACTTATCCGGCCAGCCTTATAAATAGGGCCACGGGTTCACTTTTTATTCATCCCCTTTTCCTTCTCGCCTTCTTCTTCCTCCTCGCAACGCTCCAGCATGCCCGAGCTCTGCCGCCGTCGACCTTCGTCTCCTGAATCGACTCCGGCCGCTGCATCACCCTGAACGGACCAGAAACACCGTGGCGCTCCTCCGCTGTCAATCAGCGTCGGTAAGTCTTCCCCTTTCCCCTTTATAGATCTAAATTTAGGGTTTCTCTATTCGTCGGTGTTCATCACCATTCTCCCTTTCTCTGTCCTAGATCGCATAGTTTTGATCTGAAAATAGCACAGACCTCGCGCGACAACAGTTTTAGCACTTATTTTTTAAATCAGACCATATCTTTCTTGCCATAGATCTCATCTGAACACCCCCACTCTTCTGCTGCCGCCACCTTAGGTTTATATTTTATTCCATTGTTCTGAATACCTTCAGATCCAATCTTATAGCTTCAATCTGCGAAACATGTTTGTCCCAACACTTAGTAAAAAATTTCTCTTGTCAGATCTTGAATACTAGTACGTGTCATGGCGCCTTACATGTGCGGCTTACAATTATTCATATATCATTAGTCCTCACTAAGCCGCCATTCTGAATGTATACTGCAACTGTTAACTTGTGATTTCACCAACCGACTTGAACAAGCAAATTGTTCCTTTCCTCTAGGATTTCTCTCTTCACAATGCCGCCAAAAACAACCTATACATGCAATTGGGTCCCCTCCGTTGTCACTGAGGGCTCATTTAGAGACTTTGTCAAAATCGGGTACTTTCCCGCAAAGAGTGTTATGCATTACCATGCTCCTGAACCAGGCGAAGAAAGAACTCAGCCAAAAGATGGCGAAGTCATTGTATTTATTGATCACACGAACCGGGGCTTCTCACCACCCGGCTCTAAGTTTTTCCGAGATGTTCTGCACTTCTTCCAACTCCATCCTCAAGGCATCGGACCCAACTCCGTGTCAAATATCTGCAATTGTCTAGTCTTCTGCGAAGTATACCCTCAAGAGGAGCCCAGCATCGACCTCTTTAGGGAATATTTTTATTTGAACCGCCAGAATGAGTTCACGAACGGGCCCAGCTTGGAACTTGGCGGAATCTCGATTCAACGCAGAAGAGATGCCATCTTCCCTTATGCATGCCTGCCGAGTCACCCAAAGGATTGGAATCGAACGTGGTTTTACTGAAAAGGTATCTCTCCGGCTGACGAGAATCCACTGCCGGGTTACCGTGTCGAGCGCCTTGACTCAAATCGCAATCGTCCTGAGAAACTTACCACCACTGAACGGGCAAAAATTGCTCCTACTATTGCAAAGGTTACAACTCTGCTAGCAAAGGGTTTAACTGGCGTTGACTTGGTCAGGCGCTGTGTTTCTTGGCGGATCATACCCTTGAGTCGTCGCACCGGCTGAATGTGTACTTAGACTGGTGGTGCAAAGGATCTCTTGCTCCACAGCTCCACATCATTAACTGACGAGCTAGTTAACAAAATGGTTAAGTCCTTTCTAAACGAAGATCCGGAAGATTGCGTTAAAGTGGGTTTGGCCCCTTTCTGCAAGCTTAACCCGCCATTGGATGTGAGTCTCTGAACTTATTTACCTTTACCTCATTATTCAAACATTTATTAACTCAACCTTTTATGACCTTTACAGGCTAAGTCTGACTTTTGGAAGAAAAAAATATGATCATGAAGCTGCCAAGAAGGCCAGGGCTTCCAGGAAAGCCGCCAAGAAGACCACCAAGAGAAAGAAGAAGCCAAGCGCCTCTGACATGCTTAATCTGGATGACACCTCTAAGTCGGAGGTAGCCCTTGACTCTCTTGGCTCGTTTTTCAATCATCTTATTGACAGTGACTATTATCAAGCTGACACGGGAGCCAGCCAAGCAGCTGAAGAAGAGGTAACTATTATTTCCTCCGGCTCAGACTCTTTGCCAAGACAGAAACTTCGACAAGTAACCCGGAAAGTAAGATTTTCATACCCCTTGGCTTATTTAGATCCTCACTTTCTTTTGAAGCAACATCAACACGAGAATCCACGTCAGAACAAGACCAGTGGAGGTGAAGAATTGTCCTCCGGCTTACCGAACACTCCCTCTCCTCAAAAACTGCGAAACGAGGTTCTTTTTAACTTTAAACTCTTTTCACCTGCCATCGGGTCTGATTTGCTTACCCCTTAACTCTGTTGATTCAATTGACCAGGAAATTGCTCGTTCTTCCTCTGGTGATTCATCGCAAACCGAGTTGCCGGCTTTTAAGACTGCCCCTGGGTAACAACCATTACCTTATATTCTTTAACTTTTTATAGTCTGGTACTTATACTGATTTTTCACCACTTGTGCAGCAGTGAAGCAAAGCCTAGCAAGAAAAAAAAAGGTTCCAAGCCAGCTGAGGATCCTAAAGTTATTGAATCGGAGCAACAAATCTCTGCACCTGATGCCTCTGGAAAACAACCAGATGACCCTGCCCCTGATGTTCCACTAGAGATTCCGGATCTCTGTGTTGATAATACCACTATTAATCCTTCGAATCCTACACCATCAAGCCCACTCAAGCCGTCGGAGACTCATACTGATGACGTGTTGATTACTGGTACCGGCTTTACAGAACCGGGAAATCCAATAGCTTTGGCCAAGCATACTGCAAAGCAAGAGGTTATTGAAAGGCGGAAGACGAGGTTTGACGTCTCCCATTATGCACAATCGAGCAACAGTGAGATACTCTCTGGCTACCTTAGCCAAGTACACTCCAGCCGCGATCTTGAAGTTGATATGGTGAAGCAAATGCACCAAAAGTACGAGGTATGACTTCCATCTTTGAATATTTATGTACATCATGTCAGCCCCCATGTCTACTGGTTATGATAAGATTGAATAGGATGTAGACTTTGAATAACCCATTGGCTTCTGTCGTAGAATCCCCTTCAAGGCCGGTTGTCATAGTTAAATTTAAACCAGATATTGAAGCAATTTTAGCATTGCATCTATAGCCCTCAAGGGCCGGTTTAATCAGCATGAATGAGCCGGTCCTATTTACCATTGCTTGAAGAAAGGAGAGATTATCTGTGTAGCCCCCATGAATCGGCTGTGATTGTTTACAACACAGCCGGTTCATCATTAAGAAGATACAAGCGATATGCATTAGCCCCCAAGTGCCAAGTAGTCTTGCTTGCAAAGTACTTGGGACCTTATTCATGAGAGCCATTTTCCATAAAGAAATTGTTTGACAGACATTAGGCCCCAAGTGCCAAGTGTCGTTGCTTGCAAAAGACTTGGGACTTATACTCTTGTAAACCGGACATAGATGTGTTTGTAATTCTGCTTCATATAGGCTGCTACTGCTGAAATTGAGTCTCAGTTAAATGATGCAAAGACCCGGCTGGCGAACCAAGAATCTGAGACCAAGAAAGCTGAGTCAAAATTCCAGTTTAGCATAGCTGAATTGGAAAAACTGAAGACCAGTTTGGAGGCCGAGAGAAGCACTTGGGCTGAGGAAAAGACTGTTTTAACACAGCGAGCTAAAAAAGTAGAGGTAGCTCTTCAAGAGGTAACCACTGAGCTCACCGTCTTAAAACACCGTGTATCTCATATGGTGTCGGCGTTCTGGGAATGGGAGTCCCCAGACTTGCCTGCCTGCGGCCCACGGTGTGGCTGTGCTGCACGCCTGTATGGCCCAACTTCATCAACGAGACATTTTGGACACTCGCGAGGGGGACAACGCAAGACCTCCTCAGGAGCGACCTCACCAGGCTGCCTCACGAGGAGCGGAGATATCAAGGCGGGGAAAACCTCGCGAGGCCCTCGTGACGTGAGCCATGACGATCAGAATCACGCGGGCGCCAGGCGGGCGCCAGGCGGGCGCCAGCGCGCGCAGCGTCCTTGTTTCCTCTTCGATGCTAAGGGGGCAAGCGCAGGCACGGAGTACCGAGGCATCAGGCAAAGGTTTCCATATCGGTGCAACGAGACCATGACTAGCCGGACGGCAGGACGGAGGTCACCATGGAGCCCAAGACGACGTCATCACCAGAGCCTTTGCTGGTGAAGACCGCTTTTGTCAGGATAAGATGTACTAGCTGTCCACTTTCAATTTGGCCACCGTTGTTGGATCCCTTCCCGCTCAATATTTGGGGAGAGGACCAAGGCCTATATAAGTAGAACTAGCCACCACAGTAGAGGCATCTAGCCTTGAGCCAATCCTTAGCCACACACCGAGCACAAGAACACCTCAACCTCAGGAGGCTGTTCTTCCCCTTGTACTGTTCATCATCAGCCCAAGTGGCAATCCACCACCACCACACTGGAGTAGGGTATTATACCACAACGGTGGCTCGAACCAGTATAAATCTTGTGTCTTTGTGTTGTGAGTTCATCGTGTTCGTCCGCGAAATCTTAGCGACCTAGGGCGTAGATCGGTAGGGAGGAAATCTTCGCGCGCACCCCAGTGTTCGAACCTTATGGGTTTTGCCGGAACCCGTGATCCGACATTTGGCGCGCCAGGTAGGGGTGCGCCGGAGGTTCCTTCCTGCCGTCTCGCGTCCAGTTGCTCCGTCGTCTCCATCGCCGACGCTCGCCGCGCTCGTGCAGAGCGCCGGGCTGCCCTAGCCACTCGCGTCGCTCAGACGGCTCCTGTCGGTGGGCCACCTCGCCGTTCTCCGTCTCCTGCCACCAACGCCGCCACCGGTCCGACGGGGAACGAGCAGCAAGCGTCCTTGCTGCACCCCTCGGTGCGGCGGGTCGGCCGCACCGCCACTCCATCGCTGACCCCGGCCGGTTCCTCGTCCCATGCTCGTCGCGCTCCCATGGACGCACGGGCCGCGCTCCTCATGGCGCACGCGCTCCTACGCTACCACCCGGTCGACGACCTCTACGAGGAATGACTCGACCGCATCACCGAGCTCGTCTGCGCCACAGGGGGCTCCCCTGCGCCGTCCCTCTCTCCGCCTCACCCTCCGCCAGCTACGAGCGACCTAGCTCACGGAGCGCCTCCACCACCTCTGACCCAAGACGGTGCCCTGGCGCCAAGGCGCGCGATCCCACAACGCGACCCGCCGAGTCCCGCGCCTGCGCGCGAAGAAAGAAGCTGTCAAGAAGTCCCTCCATCGCAAGAGAACGCTCCACCGCTCCTCGCACCGCCGCGCCAGGATCGTCCGCCGCGGCAGCGCCCCGCGCCGCTCGCTGTGGTGGCACGTGGGCGTCAAGATCAAGCTCCACCCCCAAGACGGGCCCCGGTGACCATGGCTGGCTGCCGCGCCTTCACCCCCGAGCTGCGTAGCGTCGCCTGGCCGGGCAAGTTCAAGCTGGATCTGCCTCCTCGCTACGACGGCACCCCCAACCCCACGGAGTTCCCGCAGCTCTACGAGCTGAGCATCGAGGTGTCCAACGGCGACGAAAAGATCATGGCGAAGTGGTTCCCCATGGCACTCAAAGACGGCGGCCGTTCATGGCTCCTGAACCTGCCCCCGGGTTCGATCTCCTCTTGGGACGAGATGCGCGACCGCTTCACCGCCAATTTCCAGGGCACTCGCGACCACCCGCCGGCCGCGGGTGACCTGCGCCGCATCAAGCAACAACCAGGAGAGACCCTCCAGAAGTTCATCCAGCACTTCAACAACATCCGCCTCAAGATCCCCAAGGTGACGGACAAGGCCATCAACTGTGCGTTCTCTGATGGCGTCCGCGACATCAAGATGAAGGAAGAGCTCGCTATCCACGAGGAGCTGTGCACGTCTCAGGAGCTGTTCAACCTGGCGACCAAGTGCGCAAGAGCTGAGGAGGGGCGCCTCCCTCCTCGAGCTGCCGGCCGCGGACCCAGAGGAGAAGAAAGCCAAGGCTAAGGACGTGAAGCGCAAGTGAGTAGCCGTGCTCGCAGCGGAGCCGGACACCAAGCGAGGCAGAGACCAGCCCGAGTCATCCAAGAGCAGCCAACCATTCTGCGCCTTTCACAACCTGAACACCCACAACATCAGCGACTGTCAAGAGCTTAGAGCCATTCCAGAAGGACGCTTCGTTCGACGCCCCGAGTGCAGCGACCAGGGCTACGGCCGAGGAGGAGGACGTGGAGGCGGACACTGGGACGACCGTGGCCTGCGCCAGGAGTGGCGCGACCGACCTCGTGAGGACCGCTGGCAGGATCATCCTCGCTAGGGCGCCTGGAGGGACCAGCCTCGTCAGGATCATCCTTAGGGAAACGCCGGTCTTCCCCCGCTACCACCACCACCAAGAAGGAATGACGACCACCATCAGGACGAGGGGGCTGGGGGCTTCCAGGAGCCGCGCGCTATTGCCTGCATATTGGGCGGAGCCCAGGCCCCAGCCTCGCAGCGTATCTTCAAACTGTTTGCTCGTGAAGTGAATGCAGTCCTCCCCAAGCTTGAGGCCACGCGCCCGCTCAGATGGTCCCAGTGCGCCATCACCTTCAACTCGGCAGATCAACTCAAGTGCGCGGCAACCGCTGTCGCCCTCCCGATGCTTTGCTCACCAGTCATCAGCAACGTGCAAGTTACCAAGACCCTCAGCGACGGCGGCGCAGGGCTCAACGTCCCGTCCGTCGACATGTTTGACAACCTCCAACTGCCATATGACCAGCTTCAGCCTACCAAGCCTTTCTCCGGAGTGACCGACGGCTCCACCACACCGATAGGGCAGGTCCGCCTCCCTGTCACCTTCGGAGAACCCAAGAAGTACCGTACCGAGCTCATCGACTTCGATGTCGCGCACATCCGTCTGCCATACAACGCCATCCTTGGGTATCCAGCCCTGGCCAAGTTCATGGCGGTGACACACCATGGCTACAACGTCCTCAAGATGCCGGGAAGCGGTGGAATCATCACGGTCCCGTGCGACGAAAGAGACGCGGTGTGCTCCCTCGAGCGTGCCTTCCAAGCTGCAGCAATCGACGACCCCGGTAGCAAGGGCGAGGATCCTCATGAGGCCCTCCCGAAGAAGAAGAAGCAGCTGCACCGTGCAGGATCTCAGGAGGATGGCTTCGTAACTGGAACCTCGTCAGGATCAGCGCTCGCTCCAGTGGCGCCTCCCTCTGTTGCATAGGAAGGCGCGCCCAGCACCCTCCTCAGGCAGGGCTCGGGGGCTCTCTTCTAGAGGGCCTTGGACCTTGCCAACATCATGAGGGAGGCGCTTGGGCACCACTTGGAGGCGTGCTTCGCGGCATGTTTCCCTCAGGAGAACACAGGGCAAGGAGCGCCCACCGCTCAAGAGTTTATCACCAAGACCTCTCAAGAACTGCAAGATGCAAGGGCCATGCGCGGCGACCGCTGCTCACGAGGCGTAGCACCCTATCCAGGCGAGGATGCTGGGCTGCGCGTCTGCATCGACGTCCCAGGGCTCAACAGGGCCACTTCTCAGGAGCTTTTCTAGCCTTCGCGCGTGGGCCATTGCGAGGGTCCACCGCATTGCTACGTTCGCATGCCTTTCGGCCTGGCGAGCGTATCGTCAGCCAATCAGCACAACCTGCGGCGTGTCCTGGCAGCTCAGGAGACTAGGCTCCACGCCGTCCTGGCGGAGATGGAGACGGTCCTAAGGGAACCACCTGTCCCAAGAGCATCCCGAGGCTCAGGGCCCCGGTCGCTCGCGAGGAGCAATCCCTTCACTGCGTACCTTCAGCTGCCCCAACAACCCTTCATCAACAAAACCAGGTGACATTTTCCAAGTTCATTCAGCTGGGAGTGCCCCTTGGGCTGCATCATTCCCAGGCCGCGTGGGTCCGTCCCTATGGCATGTATCACTTTTGCATATGTCTTTAGTTTATCCTGTTGGGGGCACCCCTCGGGCCGCATCTTCCCCAAGCCGCTCGGGCCTGACCCAGTGGCATGTATCTTCCTGCATTTACCCAAGCTGATTTTCTCTCCATGCCTAATCTACCTGTGGTTATCACCTGCTCGATCGGCGCCTCCCATGGGGCCTCCTTACGCCGGCACAACGCTGGTGCACGGGTTCGTCCCTGCCATGTTGATAAACCTGAGCAGTCTAGCTCGGGCTCGCAGCACGCCCCGCGCACGTCACCTCAACGGCCCTCTCAATTGTGTTCACCCCCCACGGAGCAACCAGCTGCGGGCTGGCGACCATAACGGCCTTCAAGACCACTCAGGAACTGCAAGATGCAAGGGCCATGCGCGGTGACCGCTGCTCACGAGGCGTAGCACCCTATCCAGGCGAGGATGCTGGGCTGCGCATCTACATCGACGTCCCAGGGCTCAACAGGGCCACTTCTCAGGAGCTTTTCTGACCTTCGCGCGTGGGCCATTGCGAGGGTCCACCACATAGCTACGTTCGCATGCCTTTCGGCCTACCGATCGTATCGTCAACCTATCAGCACAACCTACGGCGTGTCCTGGCAGCTCAGAAGGCCAGGCACCACGCCGTCCTGGCGGAGATGGGGACGGTCCTCAGGGAACCACCTGAGCCCCCCGAGCCGCCCGAGGCTCAGGGCCCCGGTGGCTCGTGAGGAGCAATCCCTTCACTGCATACCTTCAGCTGCCCCAACAACCCTTCATCAATAGAACCAGGTGACATTTTCCAAGTTCATTCAGCTGGGAGCGCCCCTTGGGCTGCATCATTCCCAGGCCGCGTGGCTCTGTCCCTGTGGCATGTATCACTTTTGCGTATGTCTTTAGTTTATCCTGTTGGGGGCACCCCTCGGGCTGCATCTTCCCCAAGCCGCTCGGGCCTGACCCAGTGGCATGTATCTTCCTGCATTTACCCAAGCTGATTTTCTCTCCATGCCTAATCTACCTGTGGTTATCACCTGCTCGATCGTCGCCTCCCACGGGGCCTCCTTACGCCGGCACGGCGCTGGTGCACGGGTCCGTCCCTGCCACGTTGATAAACCTGAGCAGTCTAGCTCTGGCTCGCGGCACGTCCCGCGCACGTCACCTCAACGGGCCCTCTCGATTGTGTTCACCCCCACCCCCATGGAGCAACCAGCAGCGGGCTGGCAACCATAACGGCAGATTGTGTTCTTCCTTGTGCTGGCTGGCAGGAATCTCTTGAGGATAGCTCCAGGCGACACCGCGAGCTCCCACCTCTTCTAAGTAATCCGCTTGCACGTTAAAAGGGGGGCTCCTGAGCATCGCGACTCTGGAGTTCTTACTGGCTCTCCAGCCCTCACCCCCTGGCCTTGACCACAACATCGCGACCTGGTATACTAGCGGCGGCTGAGCTCGCTCGAGGGCCGGGACCTGAGGACGGAGAGCACGAAGGAGAGCATTGGAAGGGGGAGTGTCGGGGTAAAAACCGGCGGATCTCGGGTAGGGGGTCCCGAACTGTGCGTCGAAGGCGGATGGTAACTGGAGGCGGGGGACACAAAGTTTACGCAGGTTCGGGCCCTCTCGATGGAGATAATACCCTACTTCCTGCTTGATTGATCTTGATGATATTAGTATTACAAGAATTGATCTACCACGAGATCGTAGAGGCTAAACCCTAGAAGCTAGCCTATGATTATGATTGTTGTTGTCCTACGGACTAAACCCTCCGGTTTATATAGACACCGGAAGGGGCTAGGGTTACACAGATTCGGTTACAAGGGAGGAGATCTACATATCCGAATTGCGGAGAGTCCCACCCGGACACGGGACGAAGTCTTCAATCTTGTATCTTCATAGTACAACAGTCCGGCAAAAGTATATAGTCCGGCTGTCCGAGGACCCCCTAGTTCAGGACTCCCTCAGTAGCCCCTGAACCAGGCTTCAATGACGGTGAGTCCGGCGCGCAGATTGTCTTCGACATTGCAAGGCGGGTTCCTCCTCCGAATACTCCATAGAAGAGTTTGAACACAAGGATCATGTCTGGCTCTGCAAAACAAATTCCACATACCACCTTAGAGAGTACAATTTCCCACAAATCTAATCTGCTGACAAATTTCATAGCGTGACAACACGCCATGGCCCGGTCATTATTCAAACCGTTTTTCTCAACCAGCTACTGCACATATTGCGAGGCGGTTTTCCTGGCACGTCTTGTCGAAGCAGAGATCGCGTCCCCTTATCACGGGATTGTCATCAATACGGGTGTGGGTAACCCAACCGCGCCATCAATCACGGCGCTTGGGGAATAAGCGAGTTTACCAGGCAAGTGGGGAGGCGCAGAATCACTGCTGCCTTTATAAGGGATAAGGACTCCCTTTCGCACCCACGCTTTCTTCTTCCCGATCCATTCCCCTTCGCTCGAGCTCCAGCGCCCGAGAGTTTGTCTTCTCCGCCCACAAAGGCCTTCCGAAAATGTTCAGATCCGGAGCAGGAGGCAAGTGGATGGCCTCTACCGTACGGGAGAAGGATATCAAAAAGCTTCGGGAGGCCGGGTACCTGGCCAAGAAAATCAGCCACCGTCTCCCGACGGCGGGACATATCGTCCCCACTCTGAAATCCCATGAGAGGGTTGTATTCCTCCCTCATTTTGTCCGCGGGCTAGGGTTTCCCCTTCACCCGTTCGTTCGCGGCATCATGTATTATTACGGGATCGATTTTCATGATCTATCCCCCAATTCCTTCCTCAACATCTCGACATTCATCGTCGTGTGCGAGGCTTTTCTCCGCATCTCGCCACACTTCGGCTTATGGCTGAAGATCTTTAATGTGAAGCCCAAGGTAGTGAGCGGCGAGCACGCCGAGTGCGGGGGCGCTATGGTGAGCAAGATGCCCAACGTTACATGGCCAACAGGTACTTTTAATGATTCCATCAAAGAGTGGCAACAACAGTGGTTTTACATAACTGAGCCGCGCGGCATGGAATAGGCCGCTGCTCCCGAGTTCCGATCCGGAGCCCCTCTGCGGCTTACGTCCTGGCCTAAGAAGGGCCTGAACTGGTCTTCGTCCGACGAACTGTCGGTGCTCCACACGCGCATTAAAGATATGGAAGACAAGAACATCGAACTTGCCAATGTAGTCCAGGTGATGTTAGTTCGCCGGATCCTGCCTTGTCAACACCGGACTTGCAATCTATGGGAATTCGGTCCGGCCAAGCACCAGATCCTGCGAGAGCTCTTTGGCTCCTTGCACAAAGACATCTGGAAGGTGCTTTTCAAGTCCGGCAAATCATGGCCGGACTCAGTCGAGGACCGCGGGTACCAACTGTCCCACCCTGCAAGCTCGGTAAGTCATCATACATCTTATCCGCATAACACAAGGGAAATGCTTAATCTGTTTTCCACAACTCTACTAGGGCTGGACGAAGAAGGCGGAGCGGATCCACTGTCCAGCCCCGCTGCCTGAAGAACCGGCCGGCCCACTTCTGACAAAGATGCTGGTCCCGGCGCCTTACAAGGCGCTGAAGAAGAAGGCCGAGAAGGAGGCCAAAAAGACCCGGGGCGGCCTTCGTCGCCTGTAACATCCCAAAATTCTAAATTTTGGAATGTTATATTAAAAAAATTATTATGATTGTTTGTTTGATTCATTGACTGAAAGTGAGTGAAATTTGAAACTTTTGAAGTTCGATGAGAGGGAACGAAATGACTTTCCCAAACTTTCATCCTTGCATTTTATCTCAATGAATTCAAATTCATTTCAACACAAAACCCCAGAGTGAAGATGACATGACTTCTTCCATTTGAAATCCAAAGGGTTTTTGAAAAGATTTGAATTCCATTTGGAAATATTTCAAATTCTAAAAAAACTTTATGCAACTCAATGATTTTCATGAGAGAAGATAAAATGACTTCTTCAATTATATGAAATATGAGTTGGAAGTCAAAAAGAATCAAATTGAAAGTCATTTGAAAGTATTTTGAAACTCCCTTTCAAATTTGGAATTATTTGGATTTTATTCAAATTATTTTCTCCTAAAGATAAATAAATGGAAATAAGGGTAAAATGATTCCCTTCAATGGAAAATTAGGATAAAATGATTTTGAAATCATTTTGGTATTTAAAAAAAATGATTTTTTTGTTGAGTTTTATTGCAACAGTAGCTCTGTTTGCTTTATTTAAATATTTGTTTATTTTATTTGGACTGGAAAATATGTTCATGTTTTAGGATTTCTTTTTCTGAAAAGTTTGATATATTATATTCCTATATAATATTTTCTTATTTGCTCTTTATTTCAGTTTTCCTTGTCTATGTTTATAAAAAAAACTGGCGAAGCCCAGCCGCACCAGGCCCAGCCTCCTCCACGACCCAACAGGGTCATCTTCCTCCTACGAACCTTCAAAAGCAGAACGCACACAAGCACCCCACCCCGCGCTCCATCCCCTTCCCTCCTTCCCCTTTTCCAAGAATCCTCTGAATGGATCCACCTCCTTCATCTACCCCTCCTTCTCCAAGTAAAAGGCCATTAATGCCCCGGATTTTCTCGCCGGAGATCCGAACTTGCCTTTTTTTTGCTCGCCATGGCTGCACCCAGATGGCCACCCCCTCGCCCTATAAATACCTCCCTCGTGTTTCCCTCTTTCCCCTCGCACAAAGCCCTCTCCTATGGGAGCTTATCCCCCTCCCTATCCACCCATAATTACTCATCGGAGTTCATAAACTCCGGCGGCTTCTCCGTGGCCGCCCGAGGCGGGGTTGGTACTTCCTCGGCCTCCCCTGAGTTCGCTGAGATCTCCTCTGCACCGTCCCGTGCTCTCCTTCCTCTAGGAGCCCCTACAACCTCGGATTCGTTCTTCTTCCCCAACTCCGGCGACTACTCCGGTGAGATCAAAGAAATCCCGTAATTCTTTTTTTCAGAAAAGTAGCGATCTTAGAAAATTCATATATAGTAGTATACATATCCAAATGGAGTGGTTCTTTTTGCATTGTGTCACAAATTTGTTAAAGTTTCTGTTTCTGCAATTGGATTTCAAATTTGAGTAGTTTAAAATTGAATTTGATGAAATTTGTTCAAATTAGTAATTTGGCCATAACTTGAGTTTTATAAAATGTTTTTGATTGATTCTTTTTGCTACTGCCTTGTTATTGTTTTGTTTATCCAGTGGCATATAGTTATTTATTTTTAGTTTATTTGAAATTAGGTGTTTAGCAAAACAGAACTGTTTTAGTTATAGTTTTGTTTTAAGTCTTTTCTTTATTGCTTTTATTAGTTTTAAATTATTTCTTTTTGTCACTCTTGAAAAATTTAGTTTAGTTTCTGTTAGTCAACAAAAGAAAATTTTGTTTTTTGTTGTAAAAATTTATTTTACTTAGTTTTGTAGGAAAACTTGTTTAGGTCATAGTTAGTGTTTCATAAAACCTTTTTATTTGTTTCTTTTTGCAAATAAAATTTTATGAAAAATACCTTCTGTTAAATTAGTTGTTTTACTTTGTATTTTCTGTTAATTTATTAGTTTAGTGTTTTAATTGTTTTTAAGTTTTTACTTAGGACAAAACTGTTTTGTGTTATGTCTTAGAGTTTTCTTTAGTAGTTTTGTTGTGTAGTTTTCCTTTGTTTTTATTTGGTGTCCCTTGTTGATTTGCATTTTATTTGTTGGTTTTATTATGAATGTTAGAATTGCTTGCTAGTATGTTTGCTTATATGAATGCTATGTTTGACTATATAGATTTTCAACAGAGTGACGAATAGTTCTACCAAGTCATTATTCTGAGAGTGTTGTTATCTTCATCAAGTAATACCAGGGAAGTTCACTTTGACCATGTTTTTCATACCTATGTTTTATTGCATTTAGTGTCATCTTTGCAACAATCCCTCCAGTAGTGATATTGAATTCTTGTAGTTGAGTAGTATGCATGAGGTAGGAACCCATCACCCTGTTACCAAGCCCGGGACGTTATTTATTTTAATGCTACGCTATAGTAGACGGGGTTTGGTATGAGTGCACGAGAGTGGTGTGAAGAAGGAGGACTCTACGTCAATGACGACAACTCCATGATGGCATATGCGAGGACTGCATCTTCAAGGCCTCAAGACTTCAAGACTCGAGACAAGAATTCAATACACACTACTGGGTGAAGGACGGTTGACGGGCACCCTGGGAGAAACCAGTGGATGGCCGGGATGCATGGAGAAGCGCCATGACATCTTGCGGAAAGCTTCACCCAGACTCAAAGAGACGGAAGAATACTTCATGCCCGGAAGCTTACCTGTGCAACCGCAAGTCACTATGGGCTCTGGCTTGGTTGACCTTAGTTGTGACTCTGGCTGGGACGGTGCTAGCAGATGTAGAACTACGGTAGGATTGGATGAGCACCGGACAGTGGTCAGAGGAACTCTTTGGAAGACCATGTTTCGGTCATCTTGTTCTCAAACACCCTGAAGTGCGAGAACGTAAAAAGAGGGATCGAATCTTGCGGGTAAAGTGTACAAACCTCTGCAGAGGGTTTAAACCTAATCGATTAGCCGTGTCCCCGGTTACGGACAATTTGAGCCTCTGGACTTGGATCTATCTCGGAACTCTCAACACCGGACTGATAACATAATTGTGGGCAACTTATGATGATTTGGGCCATGAGACATCGGTTGGCGGAACCATGTCATGATAGGAAACTCCGTAGTATAGACTCCTGAATTTCTTTGATGTAGGGAAAATAAAACCAGCTTTTATGCAAAACAAAACTCAGACACAGAGCCACAAAGCCATATTGCATATAGTATAGTTTTATCATGTGTTTTTTCATGTTGTGATCTTGCCGGTACATTCAATGTACTGACCTACACGGCTGCAACGTATCATGTTGCAGATACTTTCTTCCAACGAGTAAGAGTACGGTATAGGGTTACGGTCTACACTCAACCTGCCGATGGCGTTGATGGGACTCCACACACGACTATTTGTTTCCGATGTGACTTATGAGGTATATATCAGTTTTACGTTATTTATACATGTGATTGCATTTAGATATATACATTGATGTACTGTGTGTGCCAGCATACTGATCCAGGGATGGCACAGAAACACAGAGACTTGACCGTCTGAGGTCGGGTCGCTACAGATATGGTATCAGAGCACATGTTGACTGTAGGACGTGACCCTAGAAACTGGAAAGCCCTAGGATAGGATATCTCTAAAACATTATTTTCAAAAAGACTCTTACTTCTCGTCTTTTCTGATTTTTTCAAGTAGTCCCTCTTACCTCCAATAGCCGGAGTATACCCTTTTTCCTTTGGACCACACGGAGGATCAACTGATGTCACTCCAAGAAGAGAAAGATATCGGACAAATGATGACCAACTCAGAGTAAAGAGGATTACACTATATATTTCGGAGGAAAGAAGCTATAGCAGTTGAAGACTCTGAAGGCTTGAAGAATTCAGAGACTCTGAAGATTGATTTGACCTTTAGAAGACCAAACCCCTGTTATATATACTTATGTTAGATACGACGATTTGTGAGCTGTCATTTGTATGATGTTTTTTCGACAGCCGCAAATAAAACCTATTTTAAAAACTATTGTTTGTATTGTGTGTATATCGCTCTATTCTTCTCTCTTCTCTCACCCTAAAACCCTTGGAACCAATAGGTGATGAATGAAGAAGGACTGATATTCTCTGGACCGATGACTCAGCCGAAGGCAGAGCTATGGATTAAAAACATGGAGGATCACTTCGAAAAAAAATGATTTCAAGGAAGTATGAGGTTCAAGATGCTATTCAGTATTTTACCGAGAGTGCTGCAACCTGGTGGAAAATGCGTCAAGCCATACAAGGATGCAACGGAGCAAAAACTTGGGAGGAATTCAAGAAGACTCTGTTGAGATCTCGTCTTATTCGGAAGAACTATGATAACCCGAAGAAGAAACCTTGTGCCTGCAAGATTTGCGGAGAAATAGGACACACCTAGGAGGAACACAAGGATGGATGCCCTCATTGTGAGGAGAATCATCCAGATGAAGAATGCCCCACTAGGCAGGTGACTTGCTTGTTGTGTGAAGGAACTACACACGACCCTGGTTAGTGTCATATTTACCCCAAGGTACAAGAAATTACCAAGCAGCAGAAAGAAGCCATGAAAGAAACCCTCAGGGAAAATTCAGAAGAACCTGTGATGAAGGAAGTTATTGAAGACCCTGATGGTGAAGGCCTAAACAGATTTTCGCCCAAGCCTGCTATTCATGTGGAGAAGAAGGACATTTTTCAGAGTATTGCACGAAGGAAAGCCAAGAGTATCTCAGAGACTTCCTGATAGCAGAAGTAAAGTTTGACCCTCAGGAAATAGAAGCTCTGATCATTACGGAGAAATCTAGAAAGAGAAAACGAAGGCATACCCAGAACACCCCAATTTCTGCAGGAAAGGACCTGAGTCAGATCACTTGTTACAAGTGCAAGACCTTAGGTCACTATGCCAATAAATGTCCAGAGAAGAAGCCTAGAATCCAAGGAGCCTACATAATCACAAAGAAGCCCCGAGACATTTGTTTTCGTTGCAAGGAAGCAGGACATTTTTCTAGGGAATGTTCAAATTAGAAGAAAGCTGGAGCTGTGTAGTTGAGATTTTGATATGGATAATAAGAGTGGTAGAAAGCAATCTTATTTTCATAAGTTCGATGAGTTGAGTTATGTAATGGGTGCTCAGAGATTGTAATGAATTCATGAAATCAATAAAGTTAATGTGTTATGATTTCATATGTTGTATTATGTGAGTTTTTACTCTATGAACAAAGATTTTGGACCAGTTTCGAGGATATGAGAAATATGGTCTATGGATGGATTTGTGAATTTCATTTAAGGGTGGTAGTACACTGTGAAGAACACTTGACCCATGGAAAGGATAATGATATTTCAGGGAGTGAAGTTTGGACAAAATAGGTATGAGTTTTGTTTCGATATGTTGGTTACCCCAAGAATATGAAGGAATGAAGCAATATTGGAATTTAAGGAGGTGTAATGTTGGAATACGGAACCATATAACCCAATAGGATAAGTTAAAGCTATGCAAATATTGAAGTGGGCCCACAACCCACAGGCCCAGGAATTAATAAAGATCAAGTACTCCCTGCAAGAAGAATTTTGGAAGAAGATGTGATTTGATGAGCAGATGTTCCTTAGGAGGCTACGAAACCCCGAGAGTTGTGAAGTAACGATAGATGTTTCATTCAGCTTGCAGAACCAATGGAATTATCCGAACTAAGTTCGTCGGCAAGAGAAATTCTGCAATGCTTGTGAGAATTCCCGAGTGTTAGAAATGCGAGATTCGCTAAACCTTATACAGAGTAATGATTTGGGTGCGGAATGGATTGATCACCATGCCGACTTACTCTGGTCATTCGCTCTTGCTATTTGGAATGGTAAATCTGAGTGACTTACCCATAGTAGAGAGACGACGATATCAAACCTTGTTTAAACCATAGAATGCTAGAACGATGGATCCCTATAATAGGCAACCGTTGCCAATCGTAGGATATACGATGAGATTCAACCCAAACCCTTTTCTGCAGGAGAAACCATTAATTGTTGACCACCATGACATTTCGCTAATTAATTAGAATTGGCGACAGACCTGTCAGATATGATGACCCAGTCTCGGAAGAACCTCACCAGGATGAAAGGACACGAGTTTGAGGAAAAGATTGTGCCCTACTGGAAGAGCCCCAGTGTAGGAGTTACTCCGAAGATGTCAGAAGACCGATAGTGTCCACACTAAGGATGGAGTACATAAGATCTGTTGGAACCATAGCCCTGTTTTTAAGTGTGGTAGCACACTAGACCATTCTGATTGTTGGATTTGCTAGAAGACCCCCAAACCCTAACCTTTCTTGCTAGCCTCTTAGAATCTCGAGGACGAGATTCATTTTAAGTGTGGTAGGTTTGTAACATCCCAAAATTCTAAATTTTGGAATGTTATATTAAATAAATTATTATGATTGTTTCTTTAATTCATTGACTAAAAGTGAGTGAAATTTGAAACTTTTGAAGTTGGATGAGAGGGAACGAAATGACTTTCCCAAACTTTCATCCTTGCATTTTTATCTCAATGAATTCAAATTCATTTCAACACAAAACCCCAGAGTGAAGATGACATGACTTCTTCCATTTGAAATCCAACGGGTTTTTGAAAAGATTTGAATTCCATTTGGAAATATTTCAAATTCTAAAAAAACTTTATGCAACTCAATGATTTTCATGACAGAAGATAAAATGACTTCTTCAATTATATGAAATATGAGTTGGAAGTCAAAAAGAATCAAATTGAAAGTCATTTGAAAGTATTTTGAAACTCCCTTTCAAATTTGGAATTATTTGGATTTTATTCAAATTATTTTCTCCTAAAGATAAATATATGGAAATAATGGTAAAATGATTCCCTTCAATGGAAAATTAGGATAAATGATTTTGAAATCATTTTGGTATTTTAAAAAATGATTTTTTTGTGTTATTGCAACAGTAGCTCTGTTTGCTTTATTTAAATATTTGTTGATTTTATTTGGACTGGAAAATATGTTCATGTTTTAGGATTTCTTTTTCTGAAAAGTTTGATATATTATATTCCTATATAATATTTTCTTATTTGCGCTTTATTTCAGTTTTCCTTGTCTATGTTTATAAAAAAAACTGGCGAAGCCCAGCCGCACCAGGCCCAGCCTCCTCCACGACCCAACAGGGTCATCTTCCTCCTACGAACCTTTAGAAGCAGAACGCACACACGGACCCCACCCCGCGCTCCATCCCCTTCCCTCCTTCCCCTTTTCCAAGAATTCCACCTCCTTCCCCTACACCTCCTTCTCCAAGTAAAAGGCCATTAATGCCCCGGATTTTCACGCCGGAGATCCGAACTTGCCTTTTTTTTTGCTCGCCATGGCTGCACGCAGATGGCCACCCCCTCGCCCTATAAATACCTCCCTCGTGTTTCCCTCTTTCCCCTCGCACAAAGCCCTCTCCTATGGGAGCTTATCCCCCTCCCTATCCCCCCATAATTACTCATCGGAGTTCATAAACTCCGGCGGCTTCTCCGTGGCCGTCCGAGGCGGTGTTGGTACTTCCTCGGCCTCCCCTGAGTTCGCTGAGATCTCCTCTGCACCGTCCCGTGCTCTCCTTCCTCTAGGAGCCCCTACAACCTCAGATTCGTTCTTCTTCCCCAACTCCGGCGAGTACTCCGCTGAGATCAAAGAAATCCCGTAATTCTTTTTTTCAGAAAAGTAGCGATCTTAGAAAATTCATCTCTAGTAGTATACATATCCAAATTGAGTGGTTCTTTTTGCATTGTGTCACAAATTTGTTAAAGTTTCTGTTTCTGCAATTGGATTTCAAATTTGAGTAGTTTAAAATTGAGTTTGATGAAATTTGTTCAAATTAGTAATTTGGCCATAACTTGAATTTTATAAAATATTTTTGATTGATTCTTTTTGCTACTGCCTTTTTATTGTTTTGTTAATCCAGTGGCATGTAGGTATTTATTTTTAGTTTATTTGAAATTAGGTGTTTAGCAAAACAGAACTGTTTTAGTTATAGTTTTGTTTTAAGTCTTTTCTTTATTGCTTTTATTAGTTTTAAATTATTTCTTTTTGTCACTCTTGAAAAATTTAGTTTAGTTTCTGTTAGTCAACAAATGAAAATTTTGTTTTTGTTTTGAAAATTTATTTTACTTAGTTTTGTAGGAAAACTTGTTTAGGTCATAGTTAGTGTTTCATAAAAGCTTTTTATTTGTTTCTTTTTGCAAATAAAATTTTATGAAAAATACCTTCTGTTAAATTAGTTGTTTTACTTTGTATTTTCTGTTAATTTATTAGTTTAGTGTTTTAATTGTTTTTAAGTTTTTACTTACGACAAAAATTGCTTATATGAATGCTATGTTTGACTATATAGATTTTCAACGGAGTGACGAATAGTTCTACCAAGTCATTATTCTGAGAGTGTTGTTATCTTCATCAAGTAATACCAGGCAAGTTCACTTTGACCATGTTTTTCATACCTATGTTTTATTGCATTTAGTGTCATCTTTGCAACAATCCCTCCAGTAGTGATATTGAATTCTTGTAGTTGAGTAGTATGCATGAGGTAGGAACCCATCACCCTGTTACCAAGCCCGGGACGTTATTTATTTTAATGCTACGCTATAGTAGACGGGGTTTGGTATGAGTGCACGAGAGTGGTGTGAAGAAGGAGGACTCTACGTCAATGACGACAACTCCATGATGGCATATGCGAGGACTGCATCTTCAAGGCCTCAAGACTTCAAGACTTGAGACAAGAATTCAATACACACTACTGGGTGAAGGACGATTGACGGGCACCCTGGGGAAACTAGTGGATGGCTGGGATGCATGGAGAAGCGCCATGACATCTTGCGGAAAGCTTCACCCAGACTCAAAGAGACGGAAGAATACTTCATGCCCGGAAGCTTACCTGTGCAACCGCAAGTCACTATGGGCTCTGGCTGGGTTGACCTTAGTTGTGACTCTGGCTGGGACGGTGCTAGCAGATGTAGAACTACGGTAGGATTGGATGAGCATCAGACTGTGGCCAGAGGAACTCTTTGGAAGACCATGTTTCGGTCATCTTATTCTCAAACACCCTGAAGTGCGAGAACGTAAAAAGAGGGATCGAATCTTGCGGGTAAAGTGTACAAACCTCTGCAGAGGGTTTAAACCTAATCGATTAGCCGTGTCCTCGGTTACGGACAATTTGAGCCTCTGGACTTGGATCTATCTCGGAACTCTCAACACCGGACTGATAACATAATTGTGGGCAACTTATGATGATTTGGGCCATGAGACATCGGTTGGCGGAACCATGTCATGATAGGAAACTCCATAGTATAGACTCCTGAATTTCTTTGATGTAGGGAAAATAAAACCAGCTTTTATGCAAAACAAAACTCAGACACAGAGCCACAAAGCCATATTGCATATAGTATAGTTTTATCATGTGTTTTCTCATGTTGTGATCTTGCTGGTACATTCAATGTACTGACCTACACGGCTGCAACGTATCATGTTGCAGATAATTTCTTCCAACGAGTAAGAGTACGGTATAGGGTTACGGTCTACACTCAACCTGCCGATGGCGTTGATGGTGCGCGAAAGGCCTTCGCCCGCGGAAAAGTGCACTGGGGGAAGATGGATGCTGAAAAGCTGATGACCGAGGGACCGCCAGAGGGGAAGGAGCACCGCAAGCCTGAATTATATTATGAAAGTGTCCTGAAAGGATCCTGCCTTGCGGCAGAGCAATGCACCAAGGACGTTTTATTTCCATGAATACAATCATGTTATCATTTGTAATGTTTGAACAAGGTCATTTCTATTATTTATTGGCTGTTATATGAAAGTTTATCCTCCTGTGCGATCGTTTTATATATTAATCCTGAGAGTTGGCCAGTCGTCGGCTTCTGTCCCCACGTAGGAAGTACGGGGGTGTTCGGGATAAACCTTGTAACACCCCGCATGTAACTTGCCATATTTGTAACTCCGACTCTTGCCATTTCCGGCTATGTGATATGTTTTTCCTCCGTTGTCGGGTTTTGTCTTTCGTTTTGCATTTTGTCATGTCATGCATTTTCTTATCATGTCATCATGTGCATTGCATTTGCATACGTGTTCGTCTCATGCATCCGAGCATTTTCCCCGTTGTCCGTTTTGCAATCCGGCGCTCCTATCTCCTCCGGTGCAGCCCTCTTGTTTTCTTTCGTGTGCGTGTGTCAAACTTTCTCGGAATGGACCGAGGCTTGTCAAGTGGTCTTCTTATACCACCCGGAGACTACCGGTCAAGTTTCGTTCCATTCGGAGGACGTTTGGTACTCCAACGGTTAACCGGGCATCCGCAAAGTCCATTTGAGTATCCAGCAAAAACCCCCTCCAAAACCAGCCCAAAACCCACCAAACTCTCTTCCATGCTCTAGGTCGTTCGATCACTATCGTGTGGGCGAAAACCGCACCTCATTTGGAGTCTCCTAGCTCCCTCTACCTATAAATATGTGGGCATCCCGAAATACAACCGCAGTCTAACCCTAGCCCTCGTCCCCCTCCGCCGCCGGACACGTCCAACCGCCCCGCCGCCGCCACGTGTCGCCGCCGGGTCCTCCCGCCGCCGCCGGCCCGCAGGCCCGTCCCCGGCCCCCTCGGCCCGCTCCACCGCGCCGCCTCCCCACGCCCCGTCCGCCGCTTCGGGCCCGCGCCGCCGCCACCGGCCCCCGCCGCCGCGCCTCCGCCGGCGCTCGCCGCCCCCGCCGGCGACCCCCACCTCCGGCGCCGCCTCTTCCGGCGCCCTCCTCCGGCCAGGCCCCGCCGGCCCCTGCCTCACCGTCGCCCTCCGGCGCCTCTTCCTCCCGCCGGCGACCCAACCCTGATCGGGATCTGGATCGATCTCTCTGTGGTGAGGCCCGTTGACTTTTTCCCCCGAGATCCCGTTTTTTCTTCTAAGTCCTTAATTTCATCAGCATCTTGCTCTGTTCCCGATGCGATAACTCTGTGCATGTAGCTCCGATTCGCGCGTGTAATATGTCAAAGTTTGGGCCTCGTGATGCCCTTCATTTTGTTCAATTGCACTATGTTCATTAAAGGTCATCTTGATGCCCAAATCTTCGTTGGAAGAGGGCTAGTTGCTGTTAATCTCTGGTTCTTATCAGAACTTGGAGATTTGTTATTTTTGTATCATTTAGTCTGTGCATTTTTTGAGCATGAGCTCTACATGTGTTTTGAAGTATGCCATGCCATATTTCCAGTGGTGTAGTCCATGTATTCTTGTGATCTCTGTGGTTTCTAGCACAAGCATGCAAAGTAGGCCCCGTAATATTTCTGATTTCAGGGACTTAGTGATTTCTCTTAACTCCTTGTCTGCTGTAATTTTGTTGCCATGTAAACTTGATGCTACAGAGAGATCCATGCATATTTTGGAGATGTTCAGTAAGGATGTTTTGTAGATACAGTTGTAGTGGATCTATTCCTGCAATTGTTTGCAATTTTAGAGAAGCATAGCATGACTCAATCTTGCTCTACTTTTGCTATAAAATATTTCTGGCAGACTCTTAACATGATATGCATTTTTGCCAAGCTTATTGTAGTGGATCCATACATGCTATCTAATTGTTCTTGCCATGGATAGCTTCATAAACATGCCATCTTACTGTAGGTATGCTTGTTTTGTCATGCATTTCTCTGTAGCGAGTGCATCAAGCTCACAAAGAGGCCTACATATTAATATTTCTGCCATGCTCTGTTTTTCTGCTAAGTCTGAAACCTGTTAACGAAACTTGCTATGTTTACATGCTTGCGATCATATCTTCTGGTCCTTTTTGGCTTATGGTCAGTAAGGGACTTTTGTCATGTGCATTTAGTAGAACTCTACCATGCCTTGTTTTGCTATGTTAAGTTCCTGTAGCATGTTGATTTCGTGCTCTGAACTTTGCTACCTGATGCTGTTTACTGCCATGTCCAGTGTTTCACCAAGTCTGTGAACCTGTAATCTTTTGCACTTTTGCCATGCTTTTTTGAGCTTGATATGTTGTGAACTAGCCGTAGCTCAGTGTTCATCTTTTGTCAAGCATCTCCTGTAGATTACTTCTATGTGCTTTGTTGCTATGTTGGGGTGCTGTAGCATTGTTACTTGTTGCATTTTAAGTGCTATCTTGCTGTTTATCGCAGATTCGTGTCATTCTTGTTTTGCTTGCCATTTGCAAACCGTGCATCCGATTCCGGTGATCTTTATATCGATTTCGACCGAAATCATCTCATCTTTCCAGTGGCATGTTTGGTTTGCCAAGTTACTGCCATGTTCATCATTTTCCTTCCGGAGCACGCATATGCATCGCATATCATATCTTGCATATCATATATGTTTTGCATCATGTTGCTTGCGCATTTCTCGTTGTTGATTGTGGTTCCGTTTGTTTGTGTTCTTGTCTTGGGTAGAGCCGGGAGACGAGTTCGTGAACGAGGAACCTGTCGAGTACGCTTACGAGGATCAAGCTTTCGACAACTCTGAGAACCTTGCAGGCAAGATGACCACCCCTCGAAATCACTTCTATCTTTGCTATGTTAGTTGTTCGCTCTATTGCCATGCTCCGCTACCTATCACTTGCTATATCATGTCTCCCATTTTAGCCATGTCAGCCCTAACCATCCTTTCCTAGCAAACCGTTGTTTGGCTATGTTACCGCTTTTGCTCAGCCCTTCTTATAGCGTTGCTAGTTGCAGGTAAAGTTGAAGTTTGTTCCCTGTCGGAACATGGATATGTTGGGATATCACAATATCTCTTATTTAATTAATGCATATATATATATATATATATATATATATATATATATATATATATATATATATATATATATATATATTTGGTAAAGGGTGGAAGGCTCGGCCTTATGCCAGGTGTTTTGTTCCACTCTTGCCGCCCTAGTTACTGTTATACCGGGATTTTGTTCCTTGAGTTTGCGTTCCTTACACGGTCGGGTGATTTATGGGACCCCCTTGACAGTTCGCCTTGAATAAAACTCCTCCAGGAAGGCCCAACTTTGGTTTTACCATTTGCCGCCTAAGCCTTTTTTCCCCCGGGTTTTCGCGAGCCCGAGGGTCATCTTATTTTAACCCCCCCGGGTCAGTGCTCCTTCGAGTGTTGGTCCGAACCGAGCAGCCTGCGGGGCCACCTCGGGGAAACTCGAGGTCTGGTTTTACTCGTAGCTTGACTTATCCGGTGTGCCCTAAGAACGAGATATGTGCAGCTCCTATCGGGATTTGTCGGCACATTCGGGCGGCTTTGCTGGTCTTGTTTTACCATTGTCGAGATGTCTTGTAAACCGGGATTCCGAGACTGATCGGGTCTTTCCGGGAGAAGTTTATCCTTCGTTGACCGTGAGAGCTTATGATGGGCTAAGTTGGGACACCCCTGCAGGGTATTATCTTTCGAAAGCCGTGCCCGCGGTTATGAGGCAGATGGGAATTTGTTAATGTCCGGTTGTAGATAACTTGTCACTTGACCCAATTAAAATACATCAACTGCGTGTGTAGCCGTGATGGTCTCTTCTCGGCGGAGTCCGGGAGGTGAACACGGTCTGTGTTATGTATGACGTAAGTAGGTGTTCAGGATCACTTCTTGGTCATTGCTAGATGACGTCCGTTCCATTGCTTCTCTTCTCGCTCTCATTTGCGCAAGTTAGCCACCATATATGTTTTGCCGCTGCAGCTCCACCTCTTGCACCTCCTTGTCCTATAAAGCTTAAATAGTCTTGATCTCGCGGGTGTGAGATTGCTGAGTCCCCGTGACTCACAGATTCTACCAAAACAGTTGCAGGTGCCGACGATGCCAGTGCAGATGATGGCGTCGATCTCAAGTGGGAGTTCGACGAGGAACGTGGTCGTTACTATGTGTCTTTTCCTGATGATCAGTAGTGGAGCCCAGTTGGGACAATCGGGGATCTAGCATTTGGGGTTGTCTTATTTTCATCTGGATTTTTACCATAGTCGGTCTATATGATTGTATTTTGGATGATGTATGAATGATATTTATGTATTGTGTGAAGTGGCGATTGTAAGCCAACTATTTATCCCATTCTTGTTCATTACATGGGATTGTGTGAAGATGACCCTTCTTGCGACAAAACCACTATGTGGTTATGCCTCTAAGTCGTGCCTCGACACGTGGGAGATATAGCCGCATCGTGGGCGTTACAAACCTGATCACTCTTTATCCCAGTTTTGGGTCCTTCGAAGGAGGTGTTCAGCACAACGAACCAGGCAATCGGACTATAGAGCTTTACCACTCTCACTTAGCCATAGGAGCTTTAGAAAAGGAAGGTAGGCGCAGCCCGTGGTGTTCGGAAGACCGCACGAGGGGCTCTATAAGCACCTGATCGGAAGAAAATCGATCCATCGCACGCTGCATTAGTTATGGCATTATGCGGGAGAAATCCTTGAAGATTTTACAACCTCTCGAACAGCTGACCAGCTCTCGCCGTATCATGACAGTTAGTTTTCTGCTTTCTCTACTCAGGTGCTCGTCCGGAAGAACCGGGGCACAATCGCAGTAGTTCTCCCTATGCCGCCTTAGCAGATATAGCGGAACATAAGGCAGCAAAACATGGGAGCCGGGCAAACCCAACATTTGACCCAAGACATGATTAGGAGCTGATGCATATAATGCTATGAGTTCGGGGTGCCTAACTTCCATGAATGCGTTCGGACTTCATTGCCGTATTATGGGTAAAACGAAGCCCCTGGCATATTTAAGGCGTATCGCGGCGTATGGATGCCACTTGACAAAAGAATTTCAATAAGAAATAACAGCAGATAAGCGTCATATAAATCCACATGTTGTATTTGAATGGTACGTCGATGCGTATGAGTACAGGTAAAGAGATAAAAAAGAGACCAGGGGGAGAAGCTGTGTGCTGATCCGGAGTATAGTCGGATGGTCCTTGCAGGGAATATCTAAGGATTCCCTTGCGTGTTCGAGCTGCTTCCAAATCGCCAGTCCTGGTCGGCGCAAGGGTGAACCTGCAAAGGGAATTTAAGAAATGTATGTGTGCCGGAGAGCGGTTGAGCCGCGGTATGCAGCCTGTCCTGGCCTTCGCCGGAGTGTTTAATTAAGCTCTGGACGAGCCGGGATATCCTGCCGCGAAGTAGTTCGGAGTCCTTTGGCGGTGTCCGGGAGCCTGGCCGTCAACTCGAGGTTCGATTGGAAGGTGCCACTCGTTGCTTCTGCTGTTAAAGCAGCAGTATACTCCTTGGTGGCGAGGGAGAGTTAGGCCTTGCCATTAACCGTGATGACATCGCGCGGATTGGGCATCTTGAGCTTACGGTAGGCGTAATGTGGCACCACGTTGAATCGAGCGAACGCGGTTCGTCCGAGCAGTGCCTGATAATCACTGCGGAATGGGACGATGTCGAAGATTAACTCTTCGGCACGGTAATTGTCTGGTGATCCGAAGACTACCTCAAGGGCGATGGAGCCTGTAAAGCTGGCCTCCACACCTGGTATAATACCTCTGAAGGTGGCTTTAGTGGGCTTGATCACCGAATGATCGACGCCCATCTTGCGCACTGTGTCCTGGTAAAGCAGGTTTAGACTGCTGCCTCCGTCCATAAGGACTCGTGTGAGGTGGAACCCGTCAATTATTGGGTCGAGGACTAGTGCGCCTGGATTGCCCTGATTGGTGTTAACCGGACAATCCGTGCGGTTGAAGGTGATCGGCCCTAGTTTATATTGTGGGATGACTGGTTCCCTTAAGTCGACATCCCTAAGGGTGCGCATCTGGTCCGGGTTGGGAGTGTGGGTGCCGTTTACCACGTTCACCGTTTGGATTTGTGGGGGAAATTTCTTTTGCCCTCTTGTATTCGGTGATCTGGGCTCCTCGTCGCCATAATCGCTTTGAGACCCCTTATCTTTGTTTTTGGCGCCTGACCTGCCGGCTTGTTTGAAGACCCAGCATTCTCTGTTGGTATGATTGGCTGGTGTTCCTGGGGTGCCATAAATTTGGCATGGGCGGTCGAGTATGCGGTCCAATTTGGGCGGACCCGAATTGTCATTTTTGAGTGGCCCATTCCGCTGACCGGACTTAGAGCCACTAAATCCGGCATTGACTGTCGTATCTTCGGCGTTTTCACCATTTTTGCGGCGCTTGTGTTTGTTGCGTCGGGGTTTTCCATTGCTATCTCTGGCCTCTGATGTGCCAGGGTTGCTTGCTGTGTTGTTACTACGGGCCAACCAGCTATCTTCGCCCGCGCCAAAGCGGGTCATGAGTGTCGTGAGGGCTGCCATGGATTTTGGCTTCTCTTGGCCGAGATGTCGGGCGAGCCACTCGTCACGGATGTTATGTTTAAAAGCCGCTAGGGCTTTGGCATCCGGAGAGTCGACAATTTGGTTCTTTTTAGTTAGGAACCGAGTCCAGAATTTCTGGCTGACTCTCCGGGCCGCTGGATGATGTGACTTGGGTCATCGGCCCTGGAAGTTGTCCAGGAATGCGTCTGCCAGGTTCTCCCAACTTCCGATGGAATATGCCGGCAAGCTACTCAGCCAATGCCGAGCCGTCCCTTTGAGTTTTAGCGGGAGATACTTGATGCCGTGTAGATCATCCCCGCGGGCCATGTGAATGTGGAGGAAGAAATCCTCTATCGATACTGCGGGGTCTATAGTTCCATCATATGATTCAATGTTCACAGGTTTAAACCCTTCTGGGAATTCATGATCCATTACTTCATCAGTGAAGCATAGGGGGTGTGCGGCGCCTCTATGCCGGGCTATATCACGACGCAGTTCATACGAGTCTTGTCTGCTGTATTCGGCCCGGCCGGATTTTCTTTTAGTATATCCGGCGTGACGGTCATCGCCACACGTTGAGGCGCGCCCCCGTGATCCGTAGACTGATCTTTTATGTCCTGATTTGTTTTCCAATATGTCTTGCGGGTCCTGCGTGTTTCCCCGGGCCTTGGTGTTTTTGTTTGGCTGGCGACGGGTGAGGGCTGGAATTCGGGCTTATATGCCGCTTTGTCTCGGCCAGGGGGCGGCCGGTCAGCCGTATCATACGCTGGTAGTGTAGGCTTTAATGGTTCCTCTCCGAGTTGGGGTAGCAACTTGCACTTTGGGAAACTTTTGGTTGGGCGTTCGAGTTCGTATTCCTCGGCTGCCAGGACCTCGGTCCATCTATCCGCTAGCAGATCTTGATCAGCCTGAAGCTGCTGCTGCTTTTTCTTCAGGCTTTTTACTGTGGCTATGAGCCGGCGCTTGAAGCGCTCCTGCTCGACGGGATCCTCAGGCACGATAAATTCTTCATCGCCGAGGCTCGCCTCGTCTTTGGAGAGGGACATGTAAGTGTCATCTTCTGATTCTCCGTCTGTCGCCTGTTTCTTAGGGCTAGCTTGCCCATCCTCCTTCTCGAAGCCTGGCTGGAGGGGATTGTCTTTGTCTTCGGCACTATCCGCAGCGTTATTGTCTCTTGTGCCGGTATCGCTGCTTTTGCTATGGCGGGGCTTAGAGCGGCGTCGATGACGCCGGTGCTTAAGTTGCTTCTCGAGGGAATTATCCTCCATTGCCTTATTGACATGGCTTTCTTTGGGTGTGTCCACCATATATATCATATGATAAGGTGGCAGTCCAGCGCCTTGTGGGTGGTGGTTCCTGTTCTTCTCCTGCATCGTCCTCCATACCATGGATGTCTTCGGAGCCGAAATCGAGCCTGTCGGTTAAGTCGTCGCAGTGGCTATTAAGTGGGTGGTGGGTGGGGAACGAATTTCTTCGTCGTCCGCTGCCCACTCGAGCCGGACATTGTTCGGCCGAGGGTCTCCTGACAAGGAGAGAGACCTTAATGAATTTAGCACGTCGCCCAGGGGAGAGTGCTGAAAGATATCTGCGGAGGAGAACTCCATGATCGGTGCCCAATTAGATTCAATTGGCACGGACGCAGGCGTTTCGGAGCCCGTGGCTAGGGACGAATCCAACTGTCCGGCAACACAGGTCTCGAAGGAGGTGAAGTCAGTATTCGGCTCTATCGCCGCTGAGTGTGCGGCCTCCGTGGCGGGGTCCATCCACCCGTCCTTGGATGGCGTGATCTGCTCCGGATTAAGGGCCGGAGTAGCCACAGGTGTGATCTCCCGAATACCGTCCGACGGCAGAGCTAGGTCATGCTCATCGTGACTGTGCGGCACACCTGACGTGGGCTCGAATCCATCGAAGATCAAGTCTCCGCGGATGTCGGCAGTATAGTTTAAGTTTCCAAACCTGACCTGACGGCCAGGGGCGTAGCTCTCGATCTGCTCCAGATGGCCAAGCGAGTTGGCCCGCAGTACAAGGCCGCCGAATACGAAGATCTGTCCGGGGAGAAAAACCTCACCCTGGATCGCATCGTTGCCGATGATCGATGGAGCCATCAAGCCTTTATCGTGACGACACAGTGGAACTCTCAATAAAAGCACCAATGTCGGTGTCAAAACCGGCGGATCTCGGATAGGGGGTGCCGAACTTTGCGTCTAAGGCAGATGGTAACAGGAGGCGGGGGACACGGAGTTTACCTAGGTTCGGGCCCTCTCGATGGAGGTAATACCCTACTTCCTTCTTGATTGATCTTGATGATATGAGTATTACAAGAGTTGATCTACCACGAGATCGTAGAGGCTAAACCCTAGAAGCTAGCCCATGATTATGATTGTTGTTGTCCTATGGACTAAACCCTCCTGTTTATATAGACACCAGAAGGGGCTAGGGTTACATAGAGTCGGTTACAAGGGAGGAGATCTACATATCTGAATTGGCAAGCTTGCCTTATACGCAAGGGAGAGTCCCACCCGGACACGGGACGAAGTGTTCAATCTTGTATCTTCATAGTCCAACAGTCCGAGGACCCCCTAATCCAGGACTCCCTCAGGGAGGACCCATACGGGCCTAACCTAGCTATGCTGCGGGTCTTTGCGCATAGGTCTGGCGCATCGCGAAAATCGACCCCGGACCGCCAAGATAAGTCACGAGCCCAAGATAACTAAGTTGTTGAACCTAGGGAACACCTTCGTCGCAGCCCTGTCGCGGCCACGTCGCCTCCCTTTCTTATCTTGCCACAGTTGATTGAGCGCTAAAGGGGACCTCCTGAGCATCGCGCCTCAGGAGCTCCTACTGGACCTCGGGTCGTGCACCTCCTGGCCTTGACCACGGCACACGACCTGGCATACCAGCGACGGCTGCAGCCTGCCTGGGGACCGGGACCCGTCTGCGTAGAGCAATAAGTTGTCGCGAGGTTGGAAAGGGGAGACCGAGCCTTAACAGGACATGCATTCGCAGATTTTCATAATAAGGAAGATATACACAAAAAGACATTACAGATCCTTACACGCCCCCTGTCAGGACCCCGATTCGAAGTCACATCGATCTAGCCGGTAACACCTCATATCACTTTGCGGCCTCACGCACGGTATTCCCACGGGTGTCGCCTTACCATGGCCGGGGACCGTTTGCGCCTTTTGGCTCACGTATATGATAGTCTCGCTAGCATCCATATGACAGAGAACCCGGGCTGACATGACTAGTCGTGAACCCAAAGTGGCACTAACTTACGGGGACAGGCATACATGAATCAACATCGATCATCTCGGTCAGCAGCATGCGAATCCGGGCTGTAGCAGGCTAGCAGGACTCCGAAAGTCACCGCGTGACATTTCCCCGAAGGGACAGACACAAGAACGAAGTGTATCACATGCCGGCCAGTCTAGGTGTTCTGAAGCAGTAGTGCTGGGCTAGCAAGACTCCGGTAAACTGGGCTGTATCGAACTACCAAGGCTCAGTGGAAGCACCAGACTACATTTCCCCATAAGAGAGGCTACCAAGGATAAACAACTAGATTGTCGGACCCCACACATAGCAAGCATTTCAATCATACACACAATATGCTCGATATGTGCAAATACAACATGGCATCACAACAAGACTCTACGACTCAGAGTATTTATTCATTAGGCTCCGAGGTGCCAAGTATTACAAACATGGGCCTCATGACCCAACATAGAGATCATACAAGCAACAAGCACAAGCGGAAGCTTAACGTGTCTGAGTACAGACATCTACAAATGAAAAGGGCTGAGAAGCCTGACTATCTACCAGATCTTGCCGAGGGCACAAGATCGTAGCTGAGGTAACAATCTAAACGTCGAAGTCCACACGGAACTACTAGTGGGACTGAAGTCTCTCTGCAAAAACATAAATTAAGCAAATGTGAGTACAAATGTACCCAGCAAGACTTACATCAGAACTAACTACATATGCATCATTATCAACAATGAGGGAGGTGGAGGTTAACTGCAGCAAGCCAGCTTTGACTCAGTGGCTATCCTATACTACGACTGCAAGTAATTCTTTGAGGTGGCGCACACGAGTCCACATATTCACCATATCAATACACCACTATGGATCCGCTCCCGTCTCCCTACGAGAAGGCCATCCATAGCACTCACGCTTATCTTGCGAGTTTCAGAGTATCCACTTTCACTTGTCTATGAACTGTATAGGCAACCAAGTAGTCCTTGACCACGGACGCGGCTATTCGAAAAGATGATGTTAACCCTGCAAGGGTGTACTTCTTCACACACGCTCTCACCACTTATCGCCGTTTACACGACATGTACTCAGCAACCTTCAAGCGGAAGCCCAGCGAGGGTGTCCGCCACGGCCTACCTAAACACTGAAGTCTCTAGTCCAGGTTCATCGCCTATTCAGGTTCCATCCGCAGGGAGTCCGGCCGAGGTTTCCACATACGGCCCCGAACGATGTGTACAGGGTTCCGAGACACCAAACGGGCGCCCGACATGCCCGGCCACGTGCCTACCGCATCACAGCCCACCCCTCGGGTCAGCACTGCGCACGGCCTCCAGCATACTACAAACACCAAAAATTACTTGCAACTCCTGCACCGAGGACAAGGGTGGTTAAGAAGCCGAGAGGGTCCATTGGTTTCGGGCCCAATGCATGGTAGTAGCTGAATCTTAAATCACACATACAGATCGCAGTGCTTAAGGACGGTTCCAATGAAACAACCCACCATGTACTCCTACATGGCCTCTCATCGATACCTTTACCAAATCGTATTCACACACTTAGCTCTCACCCAGTAGGACATGTTCATCACCATTCCAATTCATCCCCGATGAATCAGACCTGACTCAACTCTAAGCAGTAGCAGGCATGGCAAACAAGCATGAATGAGTAGGAAGATCAGGGCTCAAACAACTCCTACTCATGCTAGTGGGTTTCATCTATTTACTGTGGCAATGACAGGTCATGCAGAGGACAAGGGGTTCAGCTACCGCAGCATGTAACAGTTGAATCGATGTTGACCTAATGCAGTAAAAGAGAGCAGGAGCGAGAGAGTGGGATTGTATCGGAATGAACAAGGGGTTTTTGCTTGCCTGGCACTTCTGAAGATGATATAGCTCTTCATCGGTGTCATCGAACTCATCATCGGAACATACGTCTACCGAGGGGGAACAACCACCGGCAAACACAGAAAGAACACAATCAATGCAATGCACAATATGATGCATGATCATGACATGTCAATATGCTGTGATTTGAGCTAATGCAGCTGAGAACAGAAGGGTTTGAGTTGATTTGAACCAAAGGTTCAAATTCAAATTCAAACTAAGAACTTATAAAGTGCATTATCATGTTTTGATCTAAACAGCAAGGTTAAGTTGTTTAAACATGCATGAAACAAGTACAGATGGATAGATTGGATTTTTCTGATCATTTTTCATATATAATTCATTTCATTCTCAGCTATAGATTAATTTCTAGGAATTTTTGAAGTTTACAACATTTTCTGGAATTTCCTATATAAGAATGAATCCAGTAAATGCTTTATTGCGTCAGCAGTGCGTCAGGGTGATGTCAGCGGTCAACGGGGCCGGTCCAGGTCATACCCGCGTGTCAGTGTCATTAGTCTAGCTGATTTTCAGTTAGTCCTAATCCTAACTTAATTAGCAGGCGGGTCCCACCTGTCATAGACCCAGGGGGGTCAACCTGGGTCCACCCGGGGTCAAACTCGATCAGCGGGGTCAATTCGCCGGCGTTTAGCCACCGGTGAGGCCAAACGCGGCGGGGCAGTGCGGGATTCGTGCTCCGGCGACCAAAACGATGGCGGAGCACATATACGTGATGCGGGGAGTGAGCCGCGTCGGGTGGTGGTGGTGGGTGGAGATGGTGTGGCCGGAAACGTCACCGGCGATGACCTTGGCGGTCGCCGGAGTTTGGGCAAGGTCGGCCCCGACGCTAGGGGGCACGCGAGGCGTGTGGGGAGTGCTACGGGCTCCTGCGAGTGCGGCGGAGACGATGGCGTGCTCGGAATGGAGCCAACGTGGATGTGGCCACAACGGCGACGTGTGGTGGCGGCGATGGGTGCGGCCGAGCTCGGTGCAGTCGATGTAGGGCTCGAGAGCGAGAACGGAAAGGATGGGGAGGTAGCTGAGCTCACGGCGGTCACGGCGGAGCAGACGGAGATGTCGGGGATGAGCTGGTGCGACGGTGACGGTGAAGGGGACCTCCGGCGGCGTTCGGTGAAGACGAGGTCGAAGAAGATGAAGCAGAGCGTGCGAGCGCTCGGGGCTCGGCTAGCTCAACGAAGCAGACGACGGCGGAGCTCGTGGTCACGGCAGCGCGGCGCGGGGACGATGGTGGACGCGAGTTTCACTGTGGTGCGGGCACGACAGCGTCGGCCACGGTGGGAGAGGGCGAGGGAGAGAGGCAAGGGAGTGAGCGAGGTGTCTGCGAGGCCGGGGCAGTGACGTGGAGCTTGCCCAGGTGTCCAGGGGCGCGGTCGGCAAGCAGCTGGCGCCGTGGCGAGCTCGTGCACGCCGACGTCACCTACCTGCCTGCCTGGCGGGGACGAAGCAGCTGGCTGGCACGGTCCAGCACAACGCTGCGCCGCCAGGTGGGCCGGCTGGTGGCTTTTGCCAGGTAAGTTAATTTGCTTTTATTTTCTGTTTTTGTTTATTTTGGATTTAGTAAAATACTAAATCACTTTATGAAAGGGATAATTAGATTTATGCCCCTAGTTGTGTCCCACTCGTCTCTTTCACCCCTAATTTCCAAAAGTCACCGGTTCTGTCCAAGTCAATTCGCTCCTCTTATGCTTTTGCACTTTGACTGTTTGACCGTCAGTTTGAAAACTTCATAACTAATTCATACTAAATCAGAAAGATGCAAATAAGATACCAAAATGTTTAGAAAAACATCACCTATATGTCAGTGTCATTTGCATTAATGAAAAAAGTTTGGGAAAGTGCACATCTGAGTTTTATCTCTTTTGAGACCACCATGAATAGTAAAATCTAAAAAAAATCAAAAAAATTCAAAAAAAAAATGGTGGCAAAGAACGACAAATGTTCTAAGTGCCTGCCAAGTTTCATCAGGGAACGACATTCGTGGAAGTCGTGGCAAAACAATAATCTATTTTGGAGTGTTGATTGTTTTTTTGTTGGGGCACCCACAAATGTCATTCCCTGATGAAACTTGGCAAGCACTTAAAACATTTGTCATTCTTTGCCACCAATTTTTGTTGAATTTTTTTAGATTTTACTATTCATGGTGGTAGCAAAAGAGCTAAAGCTCGGAGACTTTTGGAAATTAGGGGTAAACAGCCGAGTGGGACACAACTAGGGGCATAAATCTAATTATCCCTTTATAAAATCCTGAAATAAATTGTGGGCACATACTGGATTATTCCCAACAGCCCGCAATTATTTCAGAATTATTAGAGCATTTAAAATAATTATAGAATTTAAATGCCCCAATTCAAATACAATACGAGTTAATTCAAAAATCCAGAATGTCCTAGAAATATGTTCATCATTTTTGGCAGAGGTTTTCACCTTAATCAAAAATCATGAACTTTTCTGGAGGGCATTTTGGTTGATTGAAAATATTTGAATTTGAACCTAGTTGAATTTAATCATGTGCTAGGGTTTGAGCATCCCCGTTTCAAATTCATTTAAACTCAAACATGATGCATGGATGCAAATGCAACTAATTACAAGCAATACTCTAGGGCTGTGACACCCCCGCGGGGCATTTCTTGATTCCTCGCAGGGAACAAAAGACGAGAACTTAGTAGAATCCTATCTACACCCTCCCGCGGCTGACGCCATCATCAACAGTGGGCCGCGTGAGGCCGGTGCCAACCCCATCCAGATCAGCAGCGGCGGCGGCTGGATGCCGCGGCCCTGCTCTAAGCCCGGCGAGAGCTCGAGGGCACGTAGGTGTCGTCGCTCGTCTCCGGAGTCTCGTAGAGCTCAGGAGAACCGCTGGACTCATGTGGGTCATTGCTGCTGGAGTAGCCACGAGCGGAGCGCGCGCCATCCTGGCGCTCCCCTCCAGGGCAACACTCCAAGCGGCGGCCCTCCGCGTTGAAGACCTTGAAGAAAAGCAAGGAGGCGCCTTCATACTCAAAGTGGATCACGAGGGCGCTTTCCGCGCGGCCAACCCGCGCGACCTCGCCCCAGCCGCGGGTCATGAAGATCTTGCCGGTGGGGACCGCCTCGACCTCTGCTCCGGTCACCGGAGCGTCGTAGTTGGCATGCTGCAAGCAGAGCTCGAGAGGCCCCCTCGACGGCATCACATCAGAGAAGAACCGCAGGAAATGGATCCAAGAGCTTGGGGGCATCGGCGCCCATTGCACAAGATCGCGCGAGGAATCCATGACGTGGATTCCAGGGGCAACGGTGCGCGTCGCCGTCACACGGCGACCCTGGGCGTGGCGCGGGCGGCGCCTTCGTCGCCCCTTTCTCCTGCGCCCCCAGCTTTGGCGTACAATGGAAGCGGATACCCTGGGGGAGGCCGCTCGCACAAAGGCCTCGTCACCACCTGCATCGCCGCCTCGTCACGATGATGAGTTGACCTCTTCTTCGACGGGAGCTGCCCTGGATCGTCGCGGGGTGCCTTTCCTATCTCACCGGCGGAGAACCTTCGGATCAGCGCCATCGGAGTTGCTACTAGCAGAGGAGCAAGGAGAAAGAAGCGAGTGAGCTGCTAAGAGATGGGCGATGGGGGCTCTGCCCCCCTCCCCATTTATAGCGAAACAAGGCCAACCGACGCCCCCACGATCACAGGTAATGATGGTTTTCCTTGCATGTCGCAGGGACTTGCCAAGTCGGGCAGTTGCCGAGGCGGCGTGGGGAAGCGGAGACACCCACGTCCAATCAACTGCCACGCGTCGACCAAGGCCGCAGGCTTTTGGGGCCCGCGGTGCTCCGCGCTTGACCTTTGGCTTCGCCTCGAAGCCAAGCCCGAGCGCGCCTTGGGCCCGGGGGCTACTGTCGGTGTTCTGGGAACGGGGGTCCCCAGACTTGCCTGCCTGCGGCCCACGGCGTGGCTGTGCTGCAGGCCTGTACGGCCCAACTTCATCAACGAGACATTCAAGACCCTCGCGAGGGGCCAAGCCTCGCGAGGGGGACGATGCAAGACATCCTCAAGAGTGGCCTCACAAGGCTGCCTCGCGAGGAGCGGAGATATCAAGGCGGGGCAAACCTCGTGAGGCCCTCGTGACGTGAGACATGACGATTAGGATCATGCGGGCGCCAGGCGGGCGCCAGCGCGCGCAGCGTCCTTGTTTCCTCTTCGGTGCTAAGGGGGAAAGCGCAGGCGCGGAGTACCGAGGCATCAGGCAAAGGTTTCCATATCGGTGCAATGAGACCAAGTGTGACACCCCAAAAATTTTATTTGGTTTTATTAATTTCCTTTTTCATGGGAAGGAGGTTATTTAAATTTTGGGTTTATTATTCCCCTTTCAAAAATTATCTCTTGCCATGACCTAAGTTGAAATCTCCCTCCCAAAAGCCATCTTTCCACTTTGTGTCAAGTCAAGCTTCAAATCCAGCAAGTTTAACTCCCCCTTGAATTTATTTCTATTTATTTTGAATCAAAAATCATTTCTGTCTCCTATTTTGGCCCTTAGAGATTTACAAAGGAACCACTAGAATTCCTTTGAGTTTTGATTCCAAACAAGTTTCCCTGGCTAGTCCTTAGAACCCTCAACCAAGATCCATGAAGATCCACTGGCCCACAGTTCAAAATTTTCAAAATTTGCTTGCTGCAAGTTTGGACCAGAATTGTCATTTTTGGTGAAATTCATTATTTTTCTTCTCCAAAAATTCTGAGAAAAATCATGAGGCCTCCAGATGCATCAAGAGACCTATCCACCAAAGATCAGCTCCAGAAAAATTTTCCACGTGCTTGAAACATATCGTCGAACGCCTGGCATGCACTGTTTCTGTACAGGTTCAGTGTTCAGTGTTCAGTTTCAGTCATCGGTGTCGTTTTCTTCAGAACCGCGGCGTCCATCTCGCCAGTACATGCGCTGGCCTCTTGCTCCATGCTCCTCCTTCTTATCAACCGAATGCACGGTCGCCTGGACGGGCGCTAGCGTCGGCGGTGAGCTGGCAGGAGGAACACCGCCCCCGTGAGCGGCGGCAGCAGCACCCGCTGCGGCTGCCAGAGAGGCGCAGCGAGGGACGGCGCCGTCCAGCACCGCCCACACCACCAGCAGCCTCCACGTGGCCGTCCTCTCCTCTGGACGCGCTGCCGCACCGTCGCCATGGCCTGAGTGGCGCAGAGCATGCCCACTGTCGCCGACGAGCCCGTGAGGCCGTTCCATCCAGAGCTTGGAGTATCACCCAAGCCATACCAGATTTAGCCCTTGAACGGAACCAGTGGACCATCAGATGATGCCCAATCACCTAAACCTCCAGCCCGACCCCTGCCTCGCCGTAATCGCCCGCCGGCGTTATCCCGTTCACGGCAACCGCCTCGGATCGACTATAAAAGGAGGCTCCGAGCTCGATCTCGACCAAGCACCATCACTCCACCTCACCAGAACCACGCCCAGCCACTGGGGACACCTCGGGGAGGCCTTCTTCCCCGACTCCGGCCGCCCCGCTTCAGGATCCGGCAAGATTTGCTCAAGTGCGTGCACCCCCGCCTCTCAAACCATGCCGGTAGCCTCCTAGTGCAACCACTTCTCTAACCCGCGCCCTAATTTGAAGGTTGTAGCTCCCATCGGAGAGTATCATCCTCGCCCGAACCACCGTCCGCCGGAGTTGAGGCGACCGTCGACGTGGTGCTCGCCGACGACCAAGTCCACCACTCATCGGCGCGGAAGGACACCGTGAACCCATAGGTACCCTCCGATCCCCTACCTCGCCGTGGATCAACGTCGGCGACCATCGCGAGCCTCGGCGCCGGCGAGCTCTGTTTCAAAGTTTGAACCTGACGGGTGGGACCCCCCTTGTCAGCCTCTCCTCTTCTTATTCGAACCGTTTTCTGAAAGCGCCTTCGGGCAAAGTACGTTTTCCTTCTGGGCTGGCGTATTTCCAACCGAAACGTTTTCTGTTTTTATAAACTAACCCCTGGGTCTTTTCTGTTTCATCACAGATTAGTCCTTGGACTAAAACCTTTATATCTTTTAAACAAAAGATGATTTTTAGTTGATTCTTTCTCTGTCAGTTTTATTTTTTTGTCTAGTTTTTTATAGTATTTATTTGAAAAATGTTTGGAACAACTTTTATGCACACTTGGTATTTACGTTAGTACGCGTTCTCTTTATGCCGTAGATACCGGAGGAGGTGACGGAGCCGCGAACTTCGCCGAGCTAGACTCCGACTACTCCGAACCAGGCAAGCATGTTTGAACCTTTGATATGATGAGTGTTTTGCATGTTTGCTTGAATAGTTAGTGCATGGCATGTTTATATGAGCATCAGTGAGTGTTATATTGCATGCAAGGCAACTACCAGTATGCTTCGAAACTTGATGTGATCTTTTGATGGGAGATAACATGATCATGTGGTGACATGAAAGGTGGTAAGATGGTATTGTTGAAGCATGCCAGTCTTATGTCAATCGTTAAACTCCAGTGTTAACGTGGATCAAGCCACGTTACCGTCCGTCCCCTTTTCGTGCTGCCACATGTTTTCTGCAAAGAATACGGTTTAGTAAGTTGCAAACCTCTTTCCTCGTACACACCAAATAGAGGGGCCGGGATGAGGGTTCCATGGCCCTGGATTAAAGCCAGTCATCCGGTCAGGGGGCATGGGTGTTTCCGGTTGGGACCGAGAGGGGGGCACCCCTTAGAGCGCGCGATATAAATTTGATCCCATGCTACGCGAGGTTGTAGCCTCCCCGTCTTAAGGTTTTTCTTGAACGTTGCCTAGGGTGATTCCTGGCAGCGGAATGTGGAATGGGTGTGTACTGGTTAGATGTGTTTCGCCTAAAACACCGTAAACGGAACTAGTCCCTTGTGACTACTGAAATCCGTTGGCTGTGGTTAAAAGTACAAACTCTGCAGAGTCAAAACCCATCCGAGTAACCGTGTCCATGGTCAAGGATCTTGGTCAACAATCCATATCAGTATCAGTATCAGTCTCAACGTCCATCTCAGTGTCAGTCTCTGTGTCAGTCTCAGTGGAAATCCCCGGTGAATAAACATGAGTGGTAATCCAGGTTGAATGTTATTCCTATGGATGGACTAACCAGTTTACTATTACGTACCTGAGCATTTCCTTGAGATGATTTAAATTCATGAGCTACTTGAATTTGAATAATGAAATATAAGCCCTTTATGTGATGTCGCTCAGACGTCCGACTGTGGCACCCTTGTTGTTTACTTTTGATATAAGCCCTTTATGTGATGTCGCTCAGACGTCCGACTGTGGCACTCTTGTTATTTACTTTTGATATAAGCCCTTTATGTGATGTCGCTCAGACGTCCGACTGTGGCACTCTTGTTATTTACTTTTGATATAAGCCCTTTATGTGATGTCGCTCAGACGTCCGACTGTGGCACTCTTGTTATTTACTTTTGATATAAGCCCTTTATGTGATGTCGCTCAGACGTCTGAATGTGGCCCTCTTGTTATTTACTTTTGATATAAGCCCTTTATGTGATGTCGCTCAGACGTCCGACTGTGGCACGCACTATCGTTTTATTCCAATATGAGCCCTTTATGTGGTGTCGCCCTGACGCCCGACTGCGGCATTGTTAATTTATTTTACCTTTCGAGGCGTCGCTTCAGACACCCGATCGGTCTTCAGTTATTTCATTGGGATTTCGGGAGGACTACCGCCTGACTTCCTTTTTATTTATCATGTAGTGCAATTTTATTATCTGAGTGCGCATTACAAATCTGCTCATGTGCATCATGTTTGCATTTGTTATATCTTATGTCCAAACTGTCTTGCGAGTACTTTCATAGTACTCACCTGGCTTGTTGATTTGGCCAGATGTTGACGAAGGCGATCTTATGGATGAAGAGTTCGATAGCGAGTCCGACGCCTAGAGGAGTCCCAGTCAGTCCCGTGCGATCCTGGAATTGGTCACTTGTATTATATACGCTTCCGCTACCCAGAATAAAAGTCATCGAGCCTCACTCCGGACGCTCGATGAGTTGTAGATTTAGGAGTCATGTCACCCACTTCACTGTGACATATCCACCACCACTTTTATTACGAGTCAGTAGTTATGCCACCATACTCCTTGTGTCATATCCGCCTTTATGTATTATATCGGCGTGCTTGTAATAAATTGTTGAGCAGCCTCAGCTCAACCCTGTATAATATTTAGTACTTCTGGATTTCTGTATCAAGGATTTGTCTACCAGTAAGAAGGATTCTTCTATACTGGTCTGATAAAAGGGGCGGTTTCTCAATAAATGTTTTATTGGAAAACCGGTCCTGACAACCTTGGTATCAGAGCCAGGCTGACTGTAGGAAGCCACTAGGTGCGATCGCTAATCGGTTTAGCGTTTTAGTGCTTTTCAACTTTTTGCAAGTGTAGCGATTTTCTGTTGGTCATCATAAATTTATGATTTGACTATTCGGAATTTTTGTCTACCTTTGTAGATGGCTGGCAGCGACTGCGAATCTCAGGTGTTCGCCAATGTACCTGAGGGGTTTATCAAGCTTCTCGTCTCCATCACCAAGCTCGCGATCGGGCCATCGACTCGTCCAGAGTTCACACTCTACCAGCACAAGATCAGCGACAGCGTGTCTATGCACCAGGCCGCGGTGCAATTCAAGGGAGGACGTTCTGCGTCTCGCCACTTCCGTTTTGTGGGAAGGGCCATGCCTACGGAGAGGCATGCCATGCAGATGGCTGCCCGTGAGGCGATAGCTCGTCTTCGGGATGTTCTTCCTACGATGAAGACTCGTCGCTACCGCTACCTCCCATGCCATGTGCCATATACTTGTCACTATGCATTCGCTTGCCCTAGGGGAGAGAGAGATGAGGCTATTGAGATGCTTGTTGAATATCTCAAAGCTCTTGAGGCAGCTTTTGACAACCTCGTGGACGACCTTGTGGCTGCCTGTATGGACTCAGTTCAGGGTTGTTCCGCCAACAGGAGGGAGCTTCTCCACACGGCACCGCCGCTGAGTTTCGTCTCGTCCTTGGCATCCTATGCACCTGCCATTTTAGCCACCGCTCGCCGCCTGCCTACCACTGAGGAGTTTGACCAAGTCATTGCTCCTACTCCAATCAGAGCTGCACCACCTGCCGCACCCGCACCAACTCCTCAACTCAGTACTTCGTGCCTGGAGCCTATTAGTGAGGAGGAGGTTGAGTCTCCTGCACCACTGGGTCTTACCCTCGGCAGGCCGAGGTAAGTTTTCACCATCTCTGACTGAGTACGCCTAGCAGCCGTGCGATGTGCCAGCTTGTATGATATGTTTATATGTACATAGGTTTGGTGAGAAGTAGTTTGTGTGCGCATCATGTAGGAACTCGGAGAAGTGCACTAGCCTAAATAACATGTCAGGAATGTGTACGCACATCCTGAGTGATGTATTGTATAATTACGACTCGCGTGTAAGATATGTACTGAGCAGTCCTTCTCCATGCGCAATCAAGTATTTTTCTTGGAAAATCTTGGAGTCTTTTAAATTTCGCCTTTGCAAAATTATTCTTTGTGCCACGCGGTTTTTCTCATGAGTTTTGCAAAAATACCCCAGAGTGGAAAATGCCTCGTCCCTGGACTCGTTCCATGCCAAGTCCGCCGGAAGAAAATTATGGTACCCAGACAAGCAACAACTTCACACAGGGGCAGTCAAGTCAGCAAGGCAGTGAAGCAGCATTTTCTCAAGTATGCCGCCTTTATGAGCAAAGCCAGCAGCAGCATCAAGAAATGATGAATCATGTTATCAATATGGGAAATCACCGTGAACCATACCAGCCGCATTCCAAATTGTCTGAACTACAAAAGACACGTCCCCCAACGTTCGCTCACACTGATAGGCCGCTTGAGGCCGATGATTGGCTTCGAGACATTGAAAGGAAATTAATTATTGCACAATGTTCAGACCGTGAGAAGGTACTTTATGCACCTCACTACCTCACTGGAGCAGCTGCATCATGGTGGGAAAATTTTCTACACATGCACCCCAATGAAAATAACATCACCTGGGAAGAATTTAAAGAAGGTTTTCGTGGGGCGCACATTCCCAGGAGCATTATGAAGATCAAGAAAAGGGAGTTTGATGACCTCAAGCAGAGAAGCATGACAGTGACTGAGTACAATAGTCAGTTTACTCAATTATCTCGTTATGCCAACGAAGAGCATATGACTGAAAATAAAAAGATGGAGAAATTTTTGGACGGTCTGGCACCAGCACTTAAATGCCAGCTGGTCGTACACACCTTTCCAGATTTCAAAACACTTGTGGACAAGGCTATTACATTGGAAAATGAGCGCCGCAGCTTGGAGGATATTCGCAAGCGCAAAAGGGACAAGACTACACATGCTCGCAACAACCGGAACAAGACTGATTTTCAGAAAAATGGAGCGAACAAATCCACGACCAATGTTCCAAGCCCAACCAAACGTTTTCATGCAAGGGACAAGGATTTTACGTATCGCCCAGGTGTTACTTGCTATGCTTGTGGAGAGGAAGGACACTATGCCAAACAGTGCCCAAAACCAAGGAACTCGGCCCCCAAGCCGAACAACGGTGGAAATAATCCAGCCCCCAAGCGTAACAACTTCAACCCCAATAACAATCACAAGAAGGGTCACTTGAACCATGTGACCAAGGAGGAAGCACAGAATGCCCCAGATATCGTACTCGGTACGTTCCCTGTCAACACAATACCTGCCACGGTTTTGTTTGATTCTGGAGCTTCTCACTCGTTCATTTCAAAGAGTTTTGTTTTGCAACATGATTTTCCGATGCTTCCTTTGGAAAAATCCATGATCATCAAGTCCCCCGGGAATAAGCAAATCACTCAGAGTTACTGCCAAGGTGTGATTATTGAGTTTGAAGGACTAAAGTTTCAGGCAAATCTCATCGTGTTGGAAAATAAAGGACTGGATGTTATCCTAGGAATGGACTGGTTAACCACCAACAAGGGATTTATCGACTGCTTCAATCGGACTGTAATTCTCACTCATCATCACGGCAAGACAATAAAAGTTGCAGCTCAAGAAAGACCAAGGTCACGACAACCAAAGTTGAACAAGGTGGACATTTCAGAGTTAAGAAAAGTTCCAGTGGCGTGTGAGTTCCCTGACGTATTTCCCGAAGAACTACCAGGCATGCCACCAGACCGGGAAATAGAGTTCAGCATTGAACTAGCACCTGGAACCACCCCCATTTACAAGAAACCCTATAGAATGGCACCCTCCGAGTTGGTAGAATTAAAGAAGCAAATAAAAGAATTACTGGACAAAGGATTTATACGAGCCAGCTCCTCACCTTGGGGTTCACCAGTATTATTTGCAAAGAAAAAGGATGGGACACTGAGATTATGTATAGACTATCGAGCACTCAACATGGTCACCATCAAAAACAAATATCCGATGCCACGGATAAATGATTTATTTGACCAGCTCGCACAAGCCAAGGTTTTCTCAAAAATTGATTTAAGATCGGGGTATCATCAATTAAAGGTACGAACAGAAGATATCCCTAAGACAGCATTCACCTCCAGATATGGATTGTATGAATTCACAGTAATGCCGTTTGGACTGACAAACGCCCCCGCATATTTTGTCCACCTCATGAACAAAGTGTTTATGAAATTTATGGACAAATTCGTTGTGGTGTTCATTGATGATATTCTGGTATACTCTAAAACACCGGAAGAACATGCTGAACATCTCAGAATTGTACTGGGAGAATTAAGGAAACATCAATTATACGCCAAATTCAGCAAATGTGAATTTTGGTTAAGACAGGTTGGTTTTCTAGGCCATGTATTGACCCAAGAAGGTGTTGCCGTAGACCCAGAAAAAGTCAAGGCCGCACTTGGCTGGAAACCACCAGCCAACGTAACAGATGTACGAAGTTTCCTAGGAATGGCTGGATATTACCGAAGGTTTATTGAGGGATTCTCCACCATAGCAAAACCAATGACACAGTTACTCAAGAAGGATAAGAAATTTGTATGGACTGAAGCGTGCGAGAAAAGTTTCCAAGAACTCAAAAGGAAATTAACAACAGCACCGGTATTGGTTGTGCCAGACATACACAAAAGTTTTGAAGTGTATTGTGACGCATCCCGGAAAGGCCTCGGGTGCGTATTGATGCAGGACGGCAAAGTTGTCGCATATGCTTCCAGGCAACTACGGAAGCATGAAGAAAATTATCCTACTCATGACTTGGAGTTGGCAGCAGTCATCCATGCACTCAAAGAGTGGAGGCACTTTTTGCTGGGGAATCGTTGTGAAATATATACGGATCATAAAAGCCTTAAATATATTTTCACACAACCAGAACTCAATTTACGGCAACGACGCTGGTTGGAATTAGTCAAGATTATGATGTCGGCATTCACTACCATCCAGGAAAAGCGAATGTAGTGGCAGATGCTCTTAGTCGGAACCCCAGCTCGGGCAACGACAGTCTACAGAACTTGAGGCCTGAATTTCAGCAGGAGTTCACCAAACTCAACTTGGTAATAGTCACTGAGGGCAACGTGTCAAATTTGGAATTACAGCCCACCCTAATGGAACAGATTAAGAAGGCTCAGCATGGACATTCCAGCATCGAAGGTATAAAGAGAAAAGTGAGTCTTGGCAAAGCCTCAGAATTCGTCGTAGACGATGAGGGAGTATTATGGTAGGGGGACAGACTCTGCGTACCAAACATTGAGGGCCTCAAACAGCAAATTCTAACCGAAGGCCACACCGCTCCATATTCAATCCACCCTGGAGGAACCAAAATGTATAAAGACATTCAGGAAAAGTTTTGGTGGCACGGTATGAAGAGGGATATAGCCACCTTCGTTGCATGTTGTGATTCGTGTCAGCGCATTAAAGCTGAGCACCAAAAACCAGCAGGGCTACTACAGCCAAACAGGATACCTGAGTGGAAATGGGACGAAATTGGAATGGATTTTATTGTCGGACTACCACGGTCACAACACGGAAATGATGCCATATGGGTCATCACAGATAGATTAACCAAGGTAGCACATTTCATTCCCGTAAAGACAACCTACTCCACTCAGAAGCTTGCTAAACTTTATCTCTCCCGTATAGTTTGTCTGCATGGAGTCCCAAAGACTATAATATCTGACCGGGGCACTCAATTCGTCTCTAGATTTTGGGATCATTTACAACAAGCTCTGGGAACTCAACTAGCATTCAGTACAGCATACCACCCCCAGACTGATGGACAAACTGAACGCGTGAACCAAATTCTAGAGGACATGCTGAGAGCATGTGTTCTCACCTATGGAACCAGTTGGGAGGAAAGCTTGCCATATGCCGAGTTCGCATACAACAACAGCTACCAAGCCAGTCTACAAATGGCACCTTTTGAAGCATTGTATGGGCGGAGATGTCGTACCCCATTAAATTGGTCAGAAACAGGTGACAGTCGTATCTTCGGCCCAGACATGCTCAAGGAAGCCGAGGAGAAAGTTAGACAAATCAGGGACCGACTCAAGACAGCTCAAAGCCGACAAAAGAGCTATTACGATCGAAAACATCGTGAAGTCAGCTTTGAACCCGGTGAATATGTGTACCTACGAGTGTCTCCTATGAGGGGCCTGCAACGGTTCAAAATTAAAGGAAAGCTAGCCCCAAGATTTATTGGACCCTTCTGTGTGGTTGCACGAAGAGGCACAGTAGCCTACCAGCTAGACCTACCCAAAGAGCTGTCAGACGTCCACGACGTGTTCCACGTCTCACAGTTGAGGAAATGTGTAAGCAACCCGGAAAAGCATGTATCTCATGAGAGCATTGACGTGCAACCAGACCTCACCTACAGGGAGCGGCCAATAAAAATATTGGAGGAGTCCGAAAGGAGGACCCGTCAGAAAACAATTAAGTTTTTCAAGGTTCAGTGGAGCAATCACACCGAGGATGAAGCAACATGGGAAAGAGAGGATTTTCTTCAGGCAGAGTACCCACACCTATTTGAGGATCAGCCGAAATCTCGGGGACGAGATTTTTCCTAAGGGGGTAGGTGTTGTGACACCCCAAAAATTTTATTTGGTTTTATTAATTTCCTTTTTCATGGGAAGGAGGTTATTTAAATTTTTGGGTTTATTCTTCCCCTTTCAAAAATTATCTCTTGCCATGACCTAAGTTGAAATCTCCCTCCCAAAAGCCATCTTTCCACTTTGTGTCAAGTCAAGCTTCAAATCCAGCCAGTTTAACCCCCCCTGAATTTATTTCTATTTATTTTGAATCAAAAATCTTTTCTGTCTTTATTTTGGCCCTTAGTGATTTACAAAGGAACCACTAGAATTCCTTTGAGTTTCCCTGGCTAGTCCTTAGAACCCTCAACCAAGATCCATGAAGATCCACTGGTCCACAGTTCAAAATTTTCAAAATTTGCTTACTGCAAGTTTGGACCAGAATTGTCATTTTTGGTGAAATTCATTATTTTTCTTCTCCAAAAATTCTGAGAAAAATCATGAGGCCTCCAAATGCATCAAGAGACCTCTCCACCAAAGATCAACTCCAGAAAAATTTTCCACGTGCTTAAAACATATCGTCGAACACCTGGCATGCACTGTTTCTGTACAGGTTCAGTGTTCAGTGTTCAGTTTCAGTCATCGCTGTCGTTTTCTTCAGAACCGCGGCATCCATCTCGCCAGTACTCGCGCTGACCTCTTGCTCCCTGCTCCTCCTTCTTATCCACCGCGTGCACGGTCGCCTGGACGGGCGCTAGCGTCGGCGGTGAGCTGGCAGGAGGAACACCGCCCCCGTGAGCGGCAGCAGCAGCACCCGCTGCGGCTGCCAGAGAGGCGCAGCGAGGGACGGCGCCGTCCAGCACCGCCCACACGACCAGCAGCCTCCGCGTGGCCGTCCTCTCCTCTGGATGCGCTGCCGCACCGTCACCGTGGCCTGAGTGGTGTAGAGCACGCCCACTGTCGCCGACGAGCCCGTGAGGCCGTTCCGTCGAGAGCTTGGAGTATCACCCAAGCCATACCAGATTTAGCCCTTGAACGGAACCAGTGGACCATCACGATGATGCCCAATCACCTAAACCTCCAGCCCGACCCCTGCCTCGCCGTAATCACTCGCCGGCTTTATCCAGTTCACGGCAACCGCCTCGGATCGACTATAAAAGGAGGCCCCGAGCTCGATCTCGACCAAGCACCATCACTCCACCTCACCAGAACCACGCCCAGCGACTTGGGAGACCTCGGGGAGGCCTTCTTCCCCGACTCCGGCCGCCCCGACCCGGTTCGGGATCCGGCAAGATTTGCTCAAGTGCGTGCACCCCCGCCTCTCAAACCATGCCAGTAGCCTCCTAGTGCAACCACTTCTCTAACCCGCGCCCTAATTTGAAGGTTGCAGCTCCCGTCGGAGAGTATCATCCTCGCCCGAACCACCGTCCGCCGGAGTTGAGGCCACCGTCGACGTGGTGCTCGCCGACGACCAAGTCCACCACCCACCGGCGCGGAAGGACACCGTGAACCCATAGGTACCCTCCGATCCCCGTACCTCGCCGTGGATCAACGCCGGCGACCACCACGAGCCTCGGCGCCGGCGAGCTCTGTTTCAAAGTTTGAACCTGACGGGTGGGACCCCCCTTGTCAGCCTCTCCTCTTCTTATTCGAACCGTTTTCTGAAAGCGCCTTCGGGCAAAGTACATTTTCCTTCTGGGCTGGCGTATTTCCAACCGAAACGTTTTCTGTTTTTATAAACTAACCCCTGGAGACTTTCTGTTTCATCACAGATTAGACCTTGGACTAAAACCTTTATATCTTTTAAACAAAAAATGCTTTTTAGTTGATTCTTTTTCTGTCAGTTTTATTTTTTTGTCTAGTTTTTTATAGTATTTATTTGAAAAATATTTGGAACATATTTTATGCACACTTGGTATTTACGTTAGTACGCATTCTCTCTATACCGTAGATACCGGAGGAGGTGACGGGGCCGCGAACTTCGCCGAGCTAGACTCCGACTACTCTGAACTAGGCAAGCATGTTTGAAATTTTGATATGATGAGTGTTTTGCATGTTTGCTTGAATAGTTAGTGCATGGCATGTTTATATGGGCATCAGTGAGTGTTATATTGCATGCAAGGCAACTACCAGTATGCTTCGAAACTTGATGTGATCTTTTGATGGGAGATAACATGATCATGTGGTGACATGAAAGGTGGTAAGATGGTATTGTTGAAGCATGCCAGTCTTATGTCAACCGTTAAACTCCAGAGTTAACGTGGATCGAGCCACGTTACCGTCCGTCCCCTTTTCGTGCTGCCACATGTTTTCTGCAAAGAATACGGTTTAGTAAGTTGCAAACCTCTTTCCTTGTACACACCAAATAGAGGGGCCGGGATGAGGGTTCCATGGCCCTGGATTAAAGCCAGTCATCCGGTCAGGGGGCATGGGTGTTTCCGGTTGGGACTGAGAGGGGGGCACCCCTTAGAGCGCGCGATATAAATTTGATCCCATGCTACGCGAGGTTGTAGCCTCCCCGTCTTAAGGTTTTTCTTGAACGTTGCCTAGGGTGATTCCTGGCAGCGGGATGTGGAATGGGTGTGTATTGGTTAGACGTGTTTGGCCTAAAACAGCGTAAACGGAACTAGCCCCTCGTGACTACTGAAATCCGTTGGTTGTGGTTAAAAGTACAAACTCTGCAGAGTCAAAACCCATCCGAGTAACCGTGTCCATGGTCAAGGATCTTGGTCAACAATCCATATCAGTATCAGTATCAGTCTCAACATCCGTCTCAGCATCAGTCTCTGTGTCAGTCTCAGTGGGAATCCCCGGTGAATAAACATGAGTGGTAGTCCAGATTGAATGTTATTCCTATGGATGGACTAACCAGTTTACTATTACGTACATGAGCATTTCCTTGAGATGATTTAAATTCATGAGCTACTTGAATTCAAATAATGAAATATAAGCCCTATATGTGATGTCGCTCAGACGTCCGACTGTGGCACCCTTGTTGTTTACTTTTGATATAAGCCCTTTATGTGATGTCGCTCAGACGTCCGACTGTGGCAGTCTTGTTATTTACTTTTGATATAAGCCCTTTATGTGATGTCGCTCAGACGTCCGACTGTGGCACTCTTGTTATTTACTTTTGATATAAGCCCTTTATGTGATGTCGCTCAGACGTCCGATTGTGGCCCTCTTGTTATTTACTTTTGATATAAGCCCTTTATGTGATGTCGCTCAGACGTCCGACTGTGGCACGCACTGTCGTTTATATTCCAATATGAGCCCTTTATGTGGTGTCGCCCTGACGCCCGACGGCGGCATTGTTAATTTATTTTACCTTTCGAGGCGTCGCTTCAGACACTCGATTGGTCTTCAGTTATTTCATTGGGATTTCGGGAGGACTACCGCCTGACTTCCTTTTTATTTATCATGCAGTGCAATTTTATTATCTGAGTGCGCATTACAAATCTGCTCATGTGCATCATGTTTGTATTTGTTATATCTTATGTCCAAACTGTCTTGCGAGTACTTTCAGAGTACTCACCTGGCTTGTTGATTTGGCCAGATGTTGACGAAGGCGATCTTATGGATGAAGAGTTCGATAGCGAGTCTGACGCCTAGAGGAGTCCCAGTCAGTCCCGTGCGATCCTGGAAATTGGTCACTTGTATTATATACGCTTTAGCTACCCAGAGTAAAAGTCATCGAGCCTCACTCCAGAGCTCGATGAGTTGTATGATTTAGGAGTCATGTCACCCACTTCACTGTGACATATCCACCACCACTTTTAATTACGAGTCAGTAGTTATGCCACCATACTCCTTGTGACATACCGCCCTTATGTATTATATCGGCGTGCTTGTAATAAATTGTTGAGCAACCTCAGCTCAACCTTGTATAATATTAAGTACTTCTGGATTTCCTGTATCAAGGATTGTCCACCAGTAAGAAGGATTCTTCTATACTGGTCCGATAAAAGGGGCGGTTTCTCAATAAATGTTTTATGGGAAAACCGGACCTGACAGCAAGACCAGCCGGACGGCAGGACGGAGGTCACCATGGAGCCGAAGACGGCGTCATCACCAGAACCTTTGCACGCAAAGACCGCTTTTGTCAGGATAAGCTGTACTAGTTGTCCCCTTTCAAATTGGCCACCGTTGTTGGCTCCCTTCCCGCTCAATACTTGGGGTGAGGACCAGGGCCTATATAAGTAGAACTAGCCACCACGGTAGAGGCATCTTCCCTTGAGCCAATCCTTAGCCACACACCGAGCACAAGAACACCTCAACCTCAGGAGGCTGTTCTTCCCGTTGTACTGTTCATCATCAGCCCAAGAGGCAATCCACCACCACCACACTGGAGTAGGGTATTACACCACAACGGTGGCCCGAACCAGTATAAATCTTGTGTCCTTGTGTTGTGAGTTCATCGAGTTCGTCCGCGAAATCTTAGCGAGCTAGGGCGTAGATCGGTAGGGAGGAAATCTTTGCGCGCACCCCAGTGTTCGAACCTTAAGGGTTTTGCCGGAACCCGTGATCCGGCAGATGGTTTCTGCTATCTTTGGTGAGTCGCCTTGATATGCATCGAAAGTGAATACTTGTCGTGATAATATAAACCGACATTAACCAATCTGTGATTTATTCAGGTCCTAGGAGCAGCAACCTGAACCAAGACATGCTTGTAAAGGTGAAGGCGGTCTATACCCTTGTCGAGCAGCTGTATATTGGTGCTCAGCGTACACTGGCTACAATCTCTCCAACTAATCAAGCACCAACACTGTTGATAGATGTCTTGAAAAGACTTTCCATGCCGCCAGCCAGGATTGATGAAATGAAGCGGTGGTCTACAAGAGCCGCTACTGTGACGGCTTGCCAGGCCAAGGCATGGGTACCAGAGCTTGACCCGTTTGAGGTAGCCACTGGGCACCCAAGCTTGAAAGAAGATGGCACACTGTTTGAACAGAAAGACTTCTCAGCTTGCGTGAAAGAGATACGCCCGATGGCGACTATGATTTCTAATGATTCAGAGCTTTCAAAGTACCATCCGGCTTACAACAAGGAGAATTAGAAGGTGCCAACCCCAGCGTATAGAGTGATGGACTTAATCGCCCCAATTCGTGAGCACACTTTTGCCCCTGAAGTTGAGCCGTCTGATCTTATAGATGACGAAGCTGAATTTCAAGCTTTATTTGGCATTGATTGGTCCTCACCAAATTTTTAGACGGCGGAGGAGGAGGAAGAACCGGAAAGGGATGACCCGGAGGCCTCCAATCAGCAAGGCGAAGAAGATTGAACCGCCGGGCGGTTTATATATTTGATCTTTGAAAAAACACTTGATCTCATTCGACCCATGGAGCCACATAATAGGGTAGTAAAAACTTGAATCTGCCGTGCCATCGTGCACGTTTCTGCTTTTTGCGCAACACTGTTGATCTTCATTGTGAGAAAAACATCATGTTATGCTTATGACAACATGTGATTTATGCCGATCTGATCGATTATTGTCCTGCACACAAAGAAAGTACAAATGCCCTGGCGGCTTACCGCCGGGCGGGTCATGATACCCTATTGAAGCAACTGAGGATGAATAGTCCATAACCAGGTCCGGTCTGATAAATATAAGATGTCATACCTGTAGTATATGCTTATACTGCCGGCTTATCAGCTATAACTCTAAACATAAGAGTATGAGACTCTGGCGAATTAGAGTCTGCCATCCTGGCGGGTTACAGAAACCCAAAATATGCTTCAAATATGAGCCATAAGTAAGGCAGCTAGGCCTGACTTGTAAAAACCAGAAGACAAAGAAAAAATCGTATAAGAAATCAAAAGAAATTCGAAGCTTTTGTAGGCTGCCAAGCCAAAGTGTCTTCTTCGATGAAACTAGCCTAAGCCATTGGAAGGTACGTGCGTTCCGTGAGCCTGACTCACAGTACCCAATCAACATTTGAACCCAGATAGAGTCAGGTCTTGCTCAAAGACTTATCAGGAGTACGCTGGGTCAGAGTAATAGCATACATCACGGGCCGATTTATCCAAGTTTCCAGGAAGGCGAGTTATGAAGCCTGGGTCTATCCTGACTATCTATAACTGTGCTCTCGCATGACCAGCCACCCTTTCAACCTGAACAAGCTCAGGTCTTGGTCGAATACGCCATAAAGATTGATCGTTAAGAGTTCGACGGGTCAATCGGGATTACTCGATGGAGTTGAAGCAGCTGGTATACATGTAGGATGACCCGGAAAGGTTATGTCCTCTTTGGTCGAATACGCCTATGTTTGGACAGATAACCTAGTCAAGAGGGTAGTAACGCTATGTTCTCTTTGGTCGAATACGCCTATGTTTGAACAAGTAGCCCCCAAGTGACATACTGGCAAGTCGTGCTCGTCAGGGACCTATGTTTGAGTCGTGATGTGCATCCAACTCTCTTTGGTCCCTGAAGTGTGGGCATCGAGCCTCTTAAATGAATATGATGATGAAGACTCAGCTTCGAGGAAGTGAAACGACAGAGGCCCTAAATTATCAGGGATGCCGGCTTTATTATACTTCTTGTAATATATACATAGAATAACTATGTACATCATGAGAGCCGGTGGCTCAAGTATAGTAGGGCCAAAGATGAGCTATATTCCACGGCCGACGGGGCTCCTCCTCTGACTTTCGTTAGTCCTTGTGGTCTCAGACGTCAATAGGATAGTATGACCCATTATGTAGATTCTTGCTGACCACAAAAGGTCCTTCCCAAGGCGGTGATAGTTTATGCATATCCTTTCGGTCCTAGATGAGCCAGAGCACTAATTCGCCTTCTTGAAAGGTTCTGGTTTTGATCCGGCGGCTGTGATAATGACGTAGGTCTTGCTGATAAATCGCCGAACGAGCCGCCACGAGATCACGCTCTTTATCTAATAGGTCAAGTGCCTCTTGACGTGCCTTTTCATTGTCAGCCACAACGTAAGCCGCCACCCGGGGTGAATCGTGGCGTATGTCACTAGGGAGAACCGCCTCTGCTCCATAGACCATGAAGAAAGGTGTGTAACCCATTGATCTATTGGGGGTTGTATTGATACTCCATAACACTGAGGGTAACTCCCCTACCCAACAACCCGACGTTCTTTGCAAAGGAACCATAAGCCGGGGCTTGATACCTCGCAGAATCTCTTGATTTGCTTGTTCTGCCTGACCATTGGACTGAGGGTGAGCCACAGAGGAAACATCAAGCCGGATATGCTCCAGTTGACAAAATTCTTTCATGGCGCCTTTAGAGAGATTAGTACCATTATCTGTTATAACGCTGTGTGGAAAGCCAAAACGGAAGATCACCTTCTTCATGAATTGAACCATCGTTGCTGCATCACACTTACTAACCAGCTCTGCTTCAACCCACTTAGTAAACTTATCTACTGCCACCAAAAGGTGGGTCTTCTTATCCTTGGACCTCTTAAAAGGCCTGCCGGCGTCCTGGGAACGGGGGTCCCCAGACTTGCCTACCTAGGGCCGAGGGCATGGCTCCACCAGCGGCCCCGTACAGCCAATCTTCACCAACAAACACTCAAGACCCTTGCGAGAGGTCAAGCCTCGCGAGGTGGACGATACAAGACCTCCTCGGGAGCAGCCTCACTGAGTTGGCTCGCGAGGGGCGGAGAGATCAAGGCAAGGGCACCTCGCGAGGTTCCAGTGACGCAAGCTATGACGGCTGGAGCCAGGCGGGCGCCAGCGCACGCAGTCTCCTCGTTTCCTCTTTGGTGCCCAAGGGGCAAGCGCAGGCGAGGAGTCCCGAGGCATCAGGAAAAGGTTTCCATATCGGTGCAATGAGACCAAGACCAGCAGGACGGCAAGACGGAGGTCACCATGGAGCCCAAGACAGCATCACCGCCAGAACCTTTGGCAGGCTATCGGTGTCAAAACCGGCGGATCACAGGTAGGGGGTCCCGATCTGTGCGTCTAAGGTCGATGGTAACAGGAGACAAGGGACACGAAGTTTACCCATGTTCGGGCCCTCTGTGTGGAGGTAATACCCTACGTCCTGCTTGATTGACCTTGATGAATATGAGTATTACAAGAGTTGATCTACCAAGAGATCGTAATGGCTAAACCCTAGAAGTCTAGCCTGTATGACTATGGTAATGAGTATCCCCCCTTTTCGGACTAAGTCCTCTGGTTTATATAGACACCGGGAGGATCTAGGGTTACATCAGGTCGGTTACAAAGAAAGGAATCCACATATCCGGTCGCCAAGCTTGCCTTCCACGCCAAGGAGAGTCCCGTCCGGACACAGGTGCAGCCTTCGGTCTTCATGTCTTCATAGCCCATCAGTCCGGCCCATAGCCACCAGGCCGGACGCCCGAGGACCCCTTAGTCCAGGACTCCCTCAGTAGCCCCTGAACCTGGCTTCAATGACGAGGAGTCCGGCGCGCAGATTTGTCTTCGGCATTGCAAGGCGGGTTCCCTTCCTTCCGAACTCCAAAATAGTCTTCGGTCATATCGATGTTTCCGGACCTGTAACACGCACACCACACACAACCGCAGAGAGAATATAATTTTACACGAGTCCAATCCACCGACAACATTTTATAACATGACGTCACATCTGTCCGGTCGTAATTTCGAACCGTTTTTTGTTTGCCGCTCCACGTTCCGAGACGCGGTTGTCATTGGCACGTCTTGTCAAAGTAGAGACCGTGTCCCCTTATTGCGGGATTCTAATTAACGCGGGCGTGGGTGACCCGACCGTGCCGTTACCACAGCCCTTGGGAATACGCGAGTTTTAGGGCGATTGGGGAGGCGTTTGACATTCACGACCTTTATAAGGGGATAAGGATTCGTCCTCATTCGCCTACGCCTTCTCCTTCCTCTCCATCCATTCTTGAGCTCTAGTGCCCAAGATCTAGCTTTCCCCGCCCGAGAAAGCGTTCCAACCATGTCCGGATCTGGAGCTGGAGGCAAGTGGATGGCCTCCTCCGTTAAGAAGAGAGATATCAAGGAACTCCGAGAGGCCGGATACCTGGCCAAGGAGATCGTTCACCGACTCCCGGCCAAAGGGCAGATCATCCCTACCCCCGAGCCCCATGAGAGGGTGGTGTTCCTCGTGCATTTCTCCACCGGTTTGTCCGTGGACTGATGTTTTACTACGGGCTAGGCTTCCATGATCTAGCCCCCAACTTTATCCTCAACATCTCGGCATTTATAGTCATGTGTGAGGCCTTTCTCCGCATCCCACCTCACTTCGGCCTATGGCTGAAGACCTTCAATGTGATGCCGAAGGTGGTGAGCGCTCAACAAGCAGAGTGCGGAGGCGCCAAGGTGGGCAAGATGCCCAATGTCACCTGGCTCGAAGGCTCCTTTGTGGAGACGGTGAAGGGTGGCAGTCGGGGTGGTTCTACATCACCGAGCCGCGCGATACCAACTAGGTGGCGGCCCCCGAATTCCGATCCGGAGTTCCGATGCGGCTCACCTCCTAGCAAGAGAAGGGCCTAACGTGGGGTTCTTCGAACGAGCTGACTGGGCTCCAGAAGTTCGTCCAGAACATGATAACTAAGAAGATCAAACTTGTCAACGTGATCCAGGTTATGCTTATTCGCCGGATCCTTCCGTGCCAACGCCGGACCTACTATTTGTGGGAGTTCGATCCGGCCAAGCACCAGACGCTGCTAGATCTCTTCGTCACGATGCACGAAGACATCTGGAAAGTGCTCTTCAAGGCCGGCGAGACACCACCACCTACGACCGAGGATCATGGGCTTAGCTTAAAGCGCCAGGCTAATTCGGTAAGCTCTTTCATGTTTTCAAGGTATAGCCTTTACTGGCATATTTTGAGGAAAGAGTCTAAGCCTTCCTATCAATTTCTTTTTGGCCTGGACCAACATAGCGGGGTGGATTAATTGTCCAGCTCCGCTACCTGAAGATGAAGAGACCCCACTCCTGACGAAGATGCTATTTCTGGCGCCTTATGATGTGCCGGAGAAGAAGGCCAAGAAGATGGCCAAATGGTCCAGGAGTGGCCTTCGCCAAAAGGTTGCTCCGGACATGTCGTCCGTAGACGAGACTGACTCTTCGGCCGCCGAAGACGACGGCGAGGAGGAGGAAGAAAGCGGCTCCCCCTGAGGGGGAAGGAAGAAAAGGGGGGCCGCCACAAATCTGGAGGCAAAGGCGCCCAAGAGGAGGAAGGGCTCACCTGCGGATAACTCCGCGTGGGATGTCGACAGTTGTCTGGAGCGAATGCCCCGGACCAAGCCATGGTCTCCCTCGTAAGTACCCCAAATTTATGCATATCAGATGCCTGGCCTTTTCGCTTTGTAATATTAGTAAGTTTAAATTGTGCCATTGCAGTCCGGCCCGCGATACTCCCCGCGATCCTCAATAGAGGGTTCGCTAGACTCAAAGGAGATGGCTAGCATGTCACCGCCGCCCTCCCACTCTGTCTCGCCCGAGGGTGATGAGGTGGTGTCCCAAAGGACCTTCCCAGACCGAGGGCAGGTTCCGGAGATCGTCAGGGTGGCGCCCCAGGATGACTCCTCGGCCGCCGGACACATGGGGGAAAAAGCCCCCATGGGGATTGGTGATGGGGGCCAAGTTCCATTCGGCCCTCAGCTGGATAGCATTCGGGAGACCTACAAAGCTCCAGAGTTCAGCGAACGGCCTTCCCCGAAAGGAGGAGGTGTGCCTGTTCCGCCGGTGACCTCTGTCCAACCAGAGGCACCGGATAATCTGCTGGAAACGCTGCGAGGCGCCTCCATTGTGGATGAACATCGTGCCCTTATGGGTACGGTGATCGAAAAGGTTCAGTCCGCCAAAAGCGGACTGACCGAGGCCAGCGCTAGCCTTTTAACAGGCTTTCGTAGAAATAATATCATAGTGTAGATAGTAGCCCATGATGCTCTGTTCGGTGTTCGGAAAGAGAAAGCCGAACAGAGGATCAAAACAATTTTTGCAGGAGTCTAACATAATATGTCTATGTAAATAAGCAGGCGTCGCTGCTGGCTGCTGCAGCTCATACTGCGGACGGCTCCGGCCTAAAGCAGAGCGTGGAGCGGGCCAACGAAGAGCTCGGCCTCATAAAGAGCAGCTTGAGGACAACCAAGGTATGCAGTAACCTGCGCGTATATTTTTGGAAGAATGAATGTTTCGTGTGGACTAAAGCGTCATGAACTTTGTTAGGGGCCACGAACGAGTTGGCGGCCCTCAAGAAGGCATTAGCCGAGGCCCAACACAAAGCGGCCAAAGAGCGCGCCGCACGCGAGAAGCACGAGGCCCGGGTCGGCGAGGTCTAGCAAGAGCTCCAGGACGCCGTCAAGAAGTACGAGTCATTGGGGTGTGATTCTAATACGCAAGCGTCCGAACTTGCGAAGGCCCGTCAGAGCACACGAGATGCCCGAGCCGAAGCCCAGAGCGCCCTCCAGGAAATCTAGGCGGCCAAGAAGATCGCGGCGGGTAAGGCTTTCATTATGCAAAGCAAGTGTGTGAAGGAAACGTTCCTTTTACTTACCCGAATTTAGAGCTATCCAGGGGCGTTTACGGATTTGCCGCGCAGCATATCGGATGTTGCCGAGTTCTATCGAGCTGAAGAAGGGAGTTCTTCAGAGAAACTGTTCTGGTCTCAATACCTCAGACCAGAACATCTGGTGCCCTTCAGCGACCAGCTGAAACAGCTTGTCGAGCTGCATAAGGCGGCCGAGCTAGCCATGAAGGACCTAATAGTCCAGCTATGGCCTGCCGAGCCTATGCCCAGCAGCTACTTTGGACTTGTGAAGCAGCCCGCGGCTTGAAGTCATAAAGCGGTCGGTCTGCATTGAAGGTGCACGGATGGCCCTCGCTCGCGTCAAGATGCACTGGGTGAAGATGGATGCCAAGAAGCTGATGACCGATGGGCCGCCTGAGGGCAAGGAGCACCGCCGACCCAAGCTATATTTTGATGGTGTCCTGGAGGGATCCTGCCTTGTGGCGGAGCAATGTGCGAAGGATGTTATATTTCATGTTATCCTGTCTTGTAACATGAAACAAGGTTATTATGTAATATAATGCTTGTGACTCTTAAAATTTTAGCTGCCGTGCGGCCGTTTATGTAATATGAGGGTTAACCAGTCGTCGACTTCTGCCCCCACGTAGATACTACGGGGGTGTCCGGGATAAATCTAAACACTCTTTACTCCACATTCTGGTCCTTAAAGGAGGTGTTTAGTGCAACGAACAAGGCAATCAGACTATACAGCTTTTATCGCCCTCATGTAGCCATAGGGTTTTAACAATAAGAATCTTGGCGAAGCCCCTGGTATTCGGAAGACCGAACTAGGGGCGCTATACACGCCTGATCGGATAAAAACCGATTCCTCGCATCAAGCGGAAAAAATCTCTAAGGATTTGAAACCTCTTGAACAGCTGAGCAGCTCTCGCTGCATCATGAGAGTCAGTTTTCGGCTTTCTCTACTGAGGTGCTCGTCCGGAAGAACCGGGACACAATCGCAGTAGTTCTCCCTTTACTACCCTAGCCGATATAGCGGAACGTAAGGTAGTAAGCACAGGAGCCGGGCAACCCAACTATTGACCAAAGATATGATTCGGAACCGATGCATATAATGCTATAAGTTCAGGGTGCCGAACCGTACTATAAAAAGTGTTCGGACTTTATTGCCGTACTGTGGGGCGTGATGAAGCCCCTGGCGAAGTGATACGTACCAGAGTGTACGAGTTTGATGAGTAATAAATACAAAGGCAAGGAGAAAATCAAGTAATAAGCTGATGCTACAATTTACTTACCATTGTAATGTGATTAATACATCGAGGCGTACTTGTACAAGACATGCGATAAGCAAGTAAGGCTATTTAACATGCCATGACCGAGAGCGAGCTGCGTGCGGGTATGTAAAACATGTATAGCAATCGCTAGCAGAGACCACCTGGGGATTCCCTTGTACGCCAAAGCTCCTTGCTTCCTTGGTGTATTTCCTCCTTTGACAGGGCCAGTAGTCCGGCTGTCGAAGTAGGCTTATGTAAAAGAAAATCCGAAAAGGAAAAAGGAAATAGTGGAAGTATACGTGTGTCCGGGATCGGTCAAGCCGAACTATGGATCACAAACTGTCAGTGCCTCCGTCGATGCCCATGGAATTTTGAGTGCGTAATTATGTATGCGTGGTACGAATGCCACTACTTGATCGGGGCTGGGACGGAGGCCAAATTGCTAATCGAGCTCTTGACGAGCCGAGATGTCCTGTTGCAGCATAGTCTGGACTCTTTTAGCGGTGTCGAGGGGCTCGGCAGCCGGATTACTGTTCTGCTTGAAAAGGCCGCTCTGTACTTCAGCTTCTAGGGCAGCGGTGTGCTCCTCTGTACGGAGGGAGCGTTTCGTGTTTCCGTTGACCGTTATAACACCGCGTGGACCGGGCATCTTGAGCTTAAGATAAGCATAGTAACATACCGCATTGAATCAAGCAAACGCGGTTCGTCCAAGCAGTGCATGATAGCCACTGCAAAGGCGACGATATCGAAGATTAATGTCTCGCTTTGGAAGTTTCCCGGAGATACGAAGACTACCTCTAATGTGATTGAGCCCATACAGCGGGCCTCTACACCTGGTATGACTCCTTTAAAGGTAGTCCTTGTGGGTTTGATCCGTGATGGGTTAATGCCCATTTTGCACAGTGTATCCTGATAGAGCAGATTGAGGCTGCTGCCACCATCCATGAGGACTCGCGTTAGGTGGAATCCATCAATGATTGGGTCCAGTACTAGTGCGGCTGATTCGCCATGCCGGATACTGGTCGGATGATCCCGACGATCAAAAGTGATCGGGCACGATGACCATGGGTTGAATTTTGGTGCGACTGGCTCTATCGCATAAACGTCCCTTATTGCGCACTTGCGCTCCCTTTTGGGGATGTGTGTAGCATATATCATGTTCACCGTTTTGACCTGAGGGGGAAACTTCTTCTGTCCCCCTGTGTTTGTCTGCCGGGGTGCCTCGTCATCGTCCTCTCTCTGCGATCCTTTTTCCTTGGTCTCGGCATATAACTTGCCAGCTTGCTTAAAAACCCAGCAATCTCTATTGGTATGGTTGGCTGGTTTGTCTGGGGTGCCATGGATTTGGCATGGACGGTCGAGTATGCGATCCAAGCCGGATGGTCCCTGATTGTTCCTTATATACGGCTTTTTCCGCTGACCGGACTTGGAGCCGCTGAACCCGGCGTTGACAGCAGTGTCATCGATGTTGTCGCCATTGCTTCAGCGTTTGTGTCTGCTGCATCGGAGCTTGCCATTGTTGTTCTTGACCTCAGAGGGGCCTACCTCGCTGGCTTTGTTTTTGCTACGAGCCAGCCAACTATCGTCACCGGCTCAAAAGCGGGTCTTGAATCCCGTGAGGGCTACCATGGATTTTGGCTTTTCATGGCCGAGGTGGCGGGCGAGCCACTCGTCATGGATGCTATGTTTAAAGGCCGCTAGGGCTTCGGCGCCTGGACAGTAACCGATCTGGTTCTTTTTAGTTAGGAATCTAGTCCAGAATTTCCTAGCTGACTCTCCAGGCTGTTGGACTATGTGACTTAAGTCATCGGCGTCTGGTGGCCGGACATATGTTCCTTGGAAGTTGTCAAGAATGGCTTCCTCCAAGTCCTCCCAGCTGCCGATGGAATTTTCAGGCAGGCTGTTAACTAGTGCTGAGCTGGCCCTTTGGGCTTTAGCGGGAGGTATTTGATAGCATGGAGGTCATCTACGCGGGCCATGTGAATGTGGAGAATAAAATCCTTGATCCATACCGCGGGATCGTTTGTTCCGTTGTATGATTCAATATTGATGGGTTTGAACCCTTCGGGGAATTCATGGTCCATTACTTCATCAGTGAAGCACAGAGGGTGTGCGGCGCCTCTATATCGAGACGCGTCGCGACGTAGCTCCGATGGAGTCTGTCTATGGTTATCGGCCCAGGCGTGACTAGGTTTGTCACGTCCGAATAGGTAGCCGTCGTCGCGTGTCAAGGCACGTCTCCGTAGATCGATCTTGTATGTCCTGCTCTACTGTCTAGGTCTTGACGAAGGTCATATGTATAGTCCCGAGCTGTTTTATCCTTGCCTTTACGGCGAGGTGGAACAGCCATTTTATCCCGGCTGCGCGGTGGCCGATCGACCGCATTGTTTGATGCTGGTGCGGGCTTTGGCGCCTCATCATCGAACTGAGGTACCAATTTGCACTTCGGGTAACTTTTGGCTGGGCGTTTAAGGCCGTATTACTCTGCTGCCAGGACATCGGTCCATCTGTCATTGAGCAGGTCTTGATCTGCTTGAAGCTGCTGCTGCTTGTTTTTCAGGCTCCTCGTAGTGGCTATTAGCTGGCGCTTAAAGCACTCCTGCTCCAGAGTCTCCTCAGGCATGATGAAGTCATCATTGCCGAGGCTTCCCTCCTCCTCGGAGGGCGGATGGTAACTACCATCCTCCGAGTCTTCTTATATTGCCTGTTCGTCAGGGCTGACTTGCCCATCTTCCCGATGGTCTTGTTCGGCATTTTGTTCATCGGGTTCTTCTGTGTCTTCAGCACCATCCGGAGTGTTATCATCTCCTGTGCCGGTGTTGTTGTCCCGGCTGCGACGGGACTTAGAGCGGCGCCGCTGACGCCGGTGGTTTGGTTGTGTTTTAGGAGGGTCCTCCTTTGTGGGGTTTTCCTTGTCCTCGCCACTATTATTTTTCGGCATATCTACCATGTAGACGTCGTATGAGGAAGTGGTCGTCCATCGTCCAGTGAACGGCGGGTTTTGGGCCTCCTCGTCTCCGGCATCGTCGTCTATACCGTCGATGCCTTCGGAGTCATAGTCAAGCGCGACGGTTAAATCTTCGACTATGTCTACGAAGTGGGTGGTGCGTGGGAAGCAAGTTTCTCCATCATAAGCCCCTAGCTCGAATCGAACATAGTTCGGCTGTGAGTCCCCAGCCAAGGACAGGTTTTTTAATGAGTTTAGCACTGTCGGATGTGGGGTTCTGGCAAACCCTTAAGGTTCGAACACTGGGGCGCGCGCGAAGTCTTTCCCTCCTACCGATCTACGCTCTAGCTCGCTAAGATCTCACGAACGAACTCGATCAACTTGCAACACAGAAAGACACAAGTTTTATACTGGTTCGGGCCACCGTTGTGCTGTAATACCCTACTCCAGTGTGGTGGTGGTGGATTGCCTCTTGGGCTGATGATGGACAGTACAAGGGAAGAACAGTCTCCTGAGGTTGAGGTGTTCTTGTCTGTAGGCTCTCGATCGGGTTGGATCAAGCTAAGATGAGATGCCTCTACTATGGTGGCTAGCTCTACTTATATAGGCCCTGGTCCTCTTCCCAAATATCGAGCGGGAAGGGAGCCAACAACGGCGAGCAAATTTGAAGGGGGACAGCTAGTACAAGCTATCCTGACAAAAGCGGTCTTCGCCTGCGAAAAGCTCTGGTGGTGACGCCGTCTTGGGCTCCACGATGACCTCCATCTCACTGTCCTCCAGGTCTTGGTATCGTTGCACCAATATAGCAACCTTTGCCTGATGCCTCGGTACTCTTCTCCTGCGCTGGCCTCCTTAGCACCAAAGAGGAAAGAAGGACGCTGCGCGCGCTGACGCCCGTGTGGCGCCCGCCTCGCGCCGTTCGTCATGGCTCACGTCACAAGGGCCCCGTGAGGTTTGCCCCGCCTTGATATCTCTGCTCCTCATGAGCTTGCCTGGCTAGGCTACTCCAGTGGAGGTCTTGCGTCGTCCGCCTCGCGAGGCTTGGACCCTCGCGAAGGTGTTGGATGCTTTGTTGATGAAGATGGGCCACATGGCCTACTGGCTTAGCCATGCTGTGGGCCGCAGGCAGGCAAGTCTGGGGACCCCCGTTCCCAGAACACCGACAGTAGCCCTTGGGCCCAAGGTGCGCTCGGGCTTGGCTTCGCGGCGAAGCCAAGGGTCAAGTTCAGAGCACCGCGGGCCCCAAAAGCCAGCGGCCTCGATTGACGTGTGGCGGTTGATGGACGTGGGCGTCTCCGCTTCCCCATGCTGCCTCGGCAACTGCTCGACCTGACAAAAGGCTGGCGCAGGCAGCACTTGCCTTCATTGCTCCTTCCTTGCCTCGCTCTAGATCCCCTTTCTCGCTCTTCACCGCCGCTACTTCCAGATCTACTCCAGCCTTGCTCTGCCTCTGCCGCCCATCACGCCGCGCAAGGTTAGGACTTCATCGGCACCGGCTTGGTACGAGCCCGCTCTTGAAGCGCCCACCATCACGGAGAAGAGCCTCGCCTCCGTGTGCCCGCTGACGGCGTGGGAGAGCAATGAGTGGGGAAAGACGGAGCTCCAGCTTGCCTCCGACGAGCCGGAGCCTGAGGGGAGCACCTTCCTCCCCTTCTTCTCGAGCAGCGTCGCCATTGGGTTGGTCCCTCCTTTCTCCGATTTCTTTTATGAAGTCCTCGATCACTACGGTTTGCAAGCGTTGCATCTCCATCCCAACTCTGTCCTCCTCGTGTCCATTTTCGCCTACTACTGTGAGGTGTACCTGGGCGTTATGCCGTCCGTGGCGCTCCTGCGCCATTTCTTCTTCCTCCGTGTCAGCGGCGAGCACACCTCCGGATGCACTAATTTCGTCGCATGCGGCAAGGCCAACTCGATCTCGAGCATCGGGAGGACGGCTGACAACATTAGATCCAAATGGGTCATGATGGACGCGTCTGGCGTTGCCAACGGCGGCGCCCCCTCCCAACAGGGGGTGGCCCAAGGCGGAGCTCGTCGACGAGCGGGCATCGTTTGTGTTGGGGCAGATGACGACCAATTTGAAGTCGGGCAATGCGAGTGCGGCCAAGGTAACGGGGGCGATGCTCCTGAGGGAGTTCTTGATGTTGCGGGTTTCCCCACTCCAAGAACGCGCGCGCCCCCTCTGGGAGCTTGAAGAAGGGGGGAACAAGACCCGCCTGAGGCAGGGGACCTGCCTGGCGATGAATTGTACGCCGTCCTGCGCCTCATAGTCGGGGACAACCAGGAGTACCCGCCTAGCGCCTTCGTTCCCCTGTTCCAACGCAGGGACCGGGAGGAATTCGTCGCCTCCAGGCCGACTTTTGATGCGTGCGGGCTGGTGCCGCCGGCGCTTCCGGGAGCTCCTACGGCGCAGAAACCGGTGGAGGTGTCTTCTGGCGAGTCCCGCGGAGAGGGGGAAGAGGAGGTGGACTCGAAGAAGACCCTAGAAGAGGTGGGGGAGACTTCCCCCCTGAGCAAGGCCGAGATTCTCTGCGCCCTTCCTGATGATGCCGAGGCTGACGCCTATCAAGGGGAGAGAGAGCAACCCCTCATCCCGACGAAGGGTAGGTCGTCGCTGGTGGTCCGTGGTGCCGCCTCCACCCCAACACCTCCTGGGGCTGGATCCGGTTCTGCCTCCGCACCGCCTGGCGCCGCCGGAGCCCGAATGCCTACTTCTCAGGTCCCGGAGCTGTCAGGCTTCAAACTCCCCAAGCGGAAGTATGTTGTGGTGGATCAGTAAGTGTCTTAAGCTTCGCCTTGGCCTTGTTTGTACTTGTCATTTCCTGACGCTCGCCCTTGGTCAATCAGGCCAACATCTTTGGCGAAGAAGAAGAAGAAGGAAGACACAGCGGCCGTGCCTCCCCCCGCAGAGAAAGGAGGCAGTAGCGCCCGAGTCTCCCCAGCCCAGTCGTCCTCACGAGGCCAAGAGGAGCATCGCCGCGGGGGGTCAACCCCATTGCCCCGCTGGCTCCGGAGGTGTCGGTGCTAGGCGCAGCCGATGAGGTCCCCGCTGCTCCGGAACCCGCGATCCCTCAGGTCCTGGTGACGATGTCGCCTCCTCCTACTGCTGCACCTCCACTCCCTGGTTCTTCTGCTCCTGCCACTACTTGGAAAAGGGCTATAGATGATATGGCCACTAATGGCACACCAGACATGTGGTGCGCCACTACTATATACTAATGGCGCACCATGTGTCGGTGCGCCATTAGTGTCCAAATACTAATGGCGCACCACATCCATGGTGCGCCATTAGTAACAAATTTTTTTTCATTTTTTTTAAACTAGTAATGGCGCACCAGTGGATAGTGCGCCATTACTAGTTAAACTAGTAATGGCGCACCACATCCACGGTGCGCCACTAGTAATTTTTTTTCAAATTTTTTTCAATTTTTTTAATTTTTTTTCAAAACTAGTAATGGCGCACCGTGTGTGTGGTGCGCCATTACTAGTTGGCGCACCACTCCCACGGTGCGCCATTACTAACTTGGCCCAAAAATTCCACCGAATGCACACCCCCCCCCCCCCCCCGCCCGTGGACCGCCTTTTCAGTTAAAAAAATAAAAGAAAATGATGGAAATGTCAAAAAAATAAAAGAAAATAAGTTTCCCATGTGATATGTGGTCTACTTGTTGGGAAAATTTACAAATATGAATTTCGACTTTATTTGCAAAATCTCTCTGGAATTTGTAAAATGGGCATAACTTTTGCATACGAACTCGGATTAAAAAGTTTTTTATATGAAAAATCATCTACTCGAAAAGTTACATCCGAATTTAATGGGGGGGAACCTGTTAAACATTTTCAAAATCCCCAAAAACCTAACAAAAAAAGTTACGGGGCTTCCACTAGTAACAGAAAAAATTGGTTTCAAAAAAAAAATTGGATTTTTTATCAAAATATGATACGTAATATGACCGGGAAGTTTGAAATATTTTTTCAAAATTTCATCATACTAATGAACATGAACAAAGTCCTAGACATCAACAAGGTCTAATAGGATTGATATGATAGACATATCAACAAGTGCCTGTGAAGTGAGCTGGTGCTGGGGTTGGATAGAACTGCGAAGTTAAGCGTGCTTAGGCTGGAGTAGTGTGAGGATGGGTGACCTTCCGGGAAGTTTGACCACAGAGTGCGATTTGACTCGAGATTAAGCCATAGTGACCCGAGATTAAGAAAAAAACGAAAAAAAATAATTTTTTAAAAAAAAAAATTCTGATTTTTTTTTAAAAAAATTGTTACTAATGGCGCACTTATATGTGGTGCGCCATTAGTACCACGCCACTAGTATTAAATACTAATGGCGCACCACTGGTGCGCCATTGGTATAGCCCACAGTGCGCCATTAGTATCTCGTATACTAATGGCGCACCACATATAAGTGCGCCATTAGAAACAATTTTTTTTAAAAAAAATCAGAATTTTTTTTAGTGGTACTAGTGGCGCACCAGTAGTGCGCCATTAGTAGGCAAAACTGGTGCGCCACTAGTAGGCCTTTTCCTAGTAGTGTGCTGCCGTCTTGGAGCGTGCCCTTTCGGAGATGACCCAGCTGCAGGCCTTCCGGGAAGTTTGACCACAGAGTGCGATTTGACTCGAGATTAAGCCATAGTGACCCGAGATTAAGAAAAAAACGAAAAAAAATAATTTTTTTTAAAAAAAAAATTCTGATTTTTTTTTAAAAAAATTGTTACTAATGGCGCACTTATATGTGGTGCGCCATTAGTACCACGCCACTAGTATTAAATACTAATGGCGCACCACTGGTGCGCCATTGGTATAGCCCACAGTGCGCCATTAGTATCTCGTATACTAATGGCGCACCACATATAAGTGCGCCATTAGAAACAATTTTTTTTAAAAAAAATCAGAATTTTTTTTAGTGGTACTAGTGGCGCACCAGTAGTGCGCCATTAGTAGGCAAAACTGGTGCGCCACTAGTAGGCCTTTTCCTAGTAGTGTGCTGCCGTCTTGGAGCGTGCCCTTTCGGAGATGACCCAGCTGCAGGCCGATCTCCTGTGTGCGGACCCGCGCCTGGTGGCCGGCCCTCTGGAGTTGGCCTCTGGCTGGCTTCACTCCGACCTGGCGGTTCGCACGGCGCTGGGCCAGGCTGCTGCGGCTTCCGAGAAGGAGAAGCAAGGAGCCGCCAGCGCTGCAGCCGATCGTGAGGCGGCGCTGAAAGATGCCAAGGCCGCCCGTGACTGCTGCCATGTGCTGGAGGGCGAGTTGCAGAGCCTGTGCGACAAGCACGCCGAAGAGGTACGCTGCCGCCTAGCGAAGGAGGTGGACATGAAGGCCCGGGAGGAAGCCGTCAAGAACAGTGATCCTGAGCTGGCGGAGCTGGGGAAGAAGCAGGCTGCCGAGCGCAACCGGTTGGAAGAGTTGGAGTGGAAGATGGGGACGAGGGAGGCCGATCTTGATGCCAAGGCGCGAGTCCTGGCCGAAGACCGCATGGCCTTCGCCGATCTTGAGAAGAGATCTCGCAAGGCGCTGCAGACGCTCTACGAGCACGGCCTGGAGAAGCCGCTGGACACCGACGAGGACGGCCCCGCCCAGCAGCTTCCTCTCGTGGTGAAGGCGCTTGAGGAGGTCGTTGATGTCCTCGGTCCCATGGCAGAGGCAGAAGCTCGCGTCCTGTCTTCAGCCGCACTGACTCGCGTCTTCAGCCATCTGCACCTCCGCGACCCCAACGCTCAGCCCAAGAGGCAATCCACCACACCACACTGGAGTACGGTATTACACCACAACGGTGGCCCGAACCAGTATAAATCTCGTGTCTCTAGTGTTGCGGGTTCGTCAAGCTAAGCTTTGAGATCGCGGTGAGGCAGAGGGCGTGATTAGGTAGGGAGAGATCTTCGTGCGCACCCCAGTGTTCGAACCTCAAGGGTTTTGCCGGATCCCGAAATCCGACATTTGGCGCGCCAGGTAGGGGTGCGCCGGAGCTTTCCTTCCATCGATATGCGCTTCACCACCACCACGCTTCGCCACCATGGCAGGCTCCGCGCTCCCGGCAGCGACGACTGATGCCAGTCGCGGGGCCATGGGGCTCCGAGCCTTGGCCCCGGCCTTACGACAGGTCTAGTGGCCGCCCTAGTTCAAGCCAGAGATGCCGCCGCGATACGATGGCGCGGCGAACCCATTGGCTTTCTTGCTGGCGTACAATGCCATCCTCGGGTACCCGGGTTTGTCCCGGTTTATGGCGGCAACCCATCCAGCCTACAACCTCATGAAGATGCTCGGGAGCAAGGACGTTCTCACCATAGTGGGAGATACCAAGGAAGCTCTGGGGGCACTCAAGCTTGCCCTCAAGACCGCCGCAGCGGCGCGGCCGACCGACGAGGCCCCCTCTATTAAGGGGGCCACGCCGACCAAGAAGGAGCAGTTGTTCACTCAAGATCGGGCGGAAACCAAGCAGGTGCCGGTCGAGGAAGATGGGTCTTCTGGAGCCACCTTCACCATAGGTGCCAACCTCGAATCAGATCAAGAGGAAGCATTGGTGAAATTCTTGCGCGTGAACAAGGAAGTATTCGCCTGGGAGCCCGATCAGCTGGTAGGAGTCCCTAGGGGGGTGATTGAGCATCACTTGAGGGTGTGCCCCAATGTACGCCCTATGAAGCAGAGGGCGCGGAGGCAGTCCACGGAGAAGTAATCCTTCATCGTCTAAGAAACCCCCAAGCTGGAGGCAGCAAGTGTCATTCGCGAGGTCCGATAGCCCGAATGGTTGGCGAACCCCGTCGTTGTGCCCAAGAAAGGCAGGAAGGAGTGCATGTGTGTCGACTAGACCAACCTCAACAAGGCCTTCCCCCAAGATCCGTTCCCGCTTCCACACATCGACCAGATCGTCGACTCCACCGCCGACTGCGACCTGCTATGCTTCCTGGACGCGTTTACAGGCTAGCACCAGATCAAGATGGCGGTGGAGGATGTGGAGAAGACGGCCTTCCTGACCCCGTGCTGGGTATACTGCTACACCTGCATGCCGTTCGGGCTGTGCAACACGGGAGCGACCTTCCAACGTCTGATGCACTTCGCCCTGGGTCAGCAACTCGGGAGGAACGCTGAAGCTTACATCGAGGACATTGTGGTGAAGTCTTGGGTGGCCAGAACTTTAATTTAGGACCTGGAAGAGAACTTCGCGAGCCTGCGCTAGGTGGACTTGCAGCTCAACCCAGAAAAGTGCTTATTTGGTGTCCCCTCCGGCAAACTGCTGGGCTTCCTCGTGTCCCACAGGGGGATCGAGGCAACCCAGAGAAGGTCAAGGCGATTGAAGACATAAGCCCGCCACAAACCCTCAAGGAGATGCCGAAGCTAGCCGGCTGTGTGACTTCATTGGGGCGCTTCATCTCCAAGGTGGGGTAGCGCGCCCTGCCGTTCTTCAAGCTGATGAAGAAGAAGGGCCCGTTCGAGTGGACTCCGGAGGCTGACCAAGCATTTCAAGACCTCAAGAGATATCTAGCCAACCCTCCGGTGATGGTGGCGCCCCGCCCTCTCGAGCCCCTGGTGCTTTACCTCGCCGCCACCCCTCACTCAGCCAGTGCAGCTCTGGTGGCGGTTAGGGAAGAGCGCCAGGCTGAGGACGTGTCACACCGAACCGCACCCCAAGCCAGGGCAGCACAAGACCTGAAGGAAACCGCGGGGGCTGCAGCAATGCCAACGGACGGCCCGGCTCTGCAGGATGGCAACCATAGCCCTGCCGAGGCCCCAACAGGCGATCAGGCTCTGGAGGTTCAGTCGCCTCAGGAGGCGCGCCAACCTCCAACAGACGGGCTCTCGCTGACGCGCCCGCCCTCGTCGAGCATCCAGTGTATTTCGTCAGCACGGTACTGCGAGATGCAAGAGCACGGTACCCCATGCCTCAGAAGCTCTTGCTCGCGCTTTTGGTGGCCTCGCTTAAGTTATGGCACTACTTTCAAGGTCACCCAATCAAGGTCGTCGCGGCCTACCCATTATAGAGGGTACTCAGGAGCCCTAACACAGCTGGAAGAGTCGCTAGTGGAATATAGAGCTGCAGGCGTTCCAGCTAGAGTTCAGCACAACCAGGGTCATCAAGGGAGCTGCGCTCGCTGATTTCATGGCGGAATGGACGGACGCCCCGAAGCTTGAGGCAGGAGAGGATCGGTCCCTCTCGCCAGGGAGTGAAGCGCCGGACGGCTGGGTGATGTACTTCGATGGCGCATTTGCGCCCCAGGGCGCGGGAGCTGGAGCGGTGCTCATCTCGCCCACTCAGGACAAGCTCTACTACGCCGTGCAGCTCTGCTTCCAGCAGGGCGAGAAGGTCTCCAACAACATAGCTGAGTACGAAGGCCTCATAGCTGGCCTCAAGGCTGCGGTGGCTCTGGGGGTGAAACGCCTCACCAACAAGGTATACGAGCCGAGGGACGAGCACATGTAGGCCTACCTCGCGGAGGTACGCAAGATGGAAAAGCATTTCTTGGGCCTGGAATTGCAGCACGTGCCCCGGGGCACCAATAAGGAAGCCGACAACATCACCAAGAGAGCATCCAAGCGGCTACCCCAAGAGCCCGGTGTCTTTGAGGAGCGGCTCTTCAAGCAATCGACAACGCCACCACTTTCGAGGACGGCGCTGCCTCGGGAGGAGCTCCCCCAACCACCTGTCTCGGGAGCCCCGGCCAGCGGCTTGACCTCGGGAGCGTGCCTACACTTGGCGCTCGAGCCTCAGGAGGGGTGCTGGACCAAGGAGTTCAAGGAGTACCTAGCGCAAGGGATGCTGCCGGAGAAGGAGGAAGATGCGGAGCGCGTAGCGCGGCAGGCCACAGCGTACTGCATCCAGGAAGGTGAGTTATACAAGTTGCGGCAATGACGTTTCCCTACGTTGTATATCCAGGGAATAGGGGAAAGAGCTGCTAGCTGACATACACGGCGGGGACTACGGGCACCACTCGTCGTCACGAACCCTCATCAGCAAGGTGTTCCGCAGCGGATTCTACTGGCTTACGGTGCTCAACGATGTAGCCGAGCTGGTGAAGTCCTGTGATGCCTATCAATTCCACGCCAAGCAGATTCATCAGCCAGCTCAAGGCCTCCAGACCATCCCGCTGTCGTGGCCATTCGTGGTCTGGGGGCTGGATATCTTGGGTCCGTTCCCCCGAGTGCCTGGGGGCTACCGCTACCTCTACGTCGCCATCGACAAGTTCACCAAGTGGGCGGAGGTAGAAGCCGTCCGCACCATCCCGGCCGGATCCGCGGTCAAGTTCATCAAGGGTCTCGTGAGCCAGTTTGGGGTCCCCAACCGCATCATCACCGATAACGGCTCGCAGTACACTAGCAATCTCTTCAGGACAAATTGTGCTAACCTTGGAACGCAGATCTGCTACGCTTCGGTGGCGGACCCCAGAAGCACTGGTCAGGATGAACGCGCCAACGCTGAGGTCCTGAGAGGCCTCAAGACCAGGACCTTCAAGAAGAAGCTCGAGGCCTGTGGCAGGGGCTGGCACGATGATCTCCATTCTGTGCTTTGGTCCATCCACACAACCGCCACCAAGCCAACAGGCGAGACCCCGTTCTTCCTCGTCTACGGAGCAGAAGCAGTTCTCCCTCACGAGGTCAAGCATCGCTCCGCGCGGGTCCTGGCGTTTGATGAGGTGCAGCAGGACGCCATGCGAGGGATGGACGTCGTGCTAGGGGAGGAATGCCGCCGTGAAGCCACGCTCCGGGCGGCAAGATACTACCAGGCGCTGCGGTGGTATCACTGTCGCAGCATCCGCTCTAGGACGCTCGAGGTGGGTGACCTCGTCCAAAGGCGGGTGCTCTCCAGGGTAGGCTGCACAAGCTGTCGCCCATGTGGGAGGGCCCGTTTAGGGTTGCTCACGTCTCCAGGCCTGGCGCCGTGCGCTTGGAGACGCAGGACAGGGTGCCCATCCAGAACGCCTAGAACATCCAGCACCTCCGGAAGTTCTACCCTTGAAGACAGGCCCAGTGCCTGTGAAGAAGGCCTAGTGCCTATGAAGGTCTCCGCTCGTGACACTCTCACGTAATAATGAGTGGGGCAGTACACGCCCCGGAGTCTTAGGAGTGCCTCCCTCGGGCCACGGGGGCTCCCTCCCACGTCCTAGTGGCAGCACTTAGCTCCGCGCTAGTGAGAAGACAAGAAGACTATACTAGGTGCCGGGCGCGGCTTTACAATCGCTTTCCGTAGTTGGCTTGCCTCTCTTTAATGAAATTTGCTTTCTCGTATTCCTTGCCAATTTGGTTCCATCGCATTTTGCCTCCGTTTTTGCCTTCGGTTCCTTGTTTTGACCTGTACTCTCTCGCATGCCTCGCGAGGGGGCGTGACAGGTGCCCTCGTGAGGATTTTTTCCTGTTTTTTGCGAGGCACCCTCGTTCGAGCTCATAAGCTGGAGCGCTTCTCTCAATCTGTGCCCCTCGGGTACCTCGATGCATAGCGCTGGATCGCGGCTGGCGGCACCGGTGACCAGGTCTCGGAAGAACAATAGTTTCCTAAAAAAAATTTTGCAGTTCCCAGACGCCTCCCAGGCCAAGGAGGCCTCGCCAGGTACTAGGAAACATGCGCTTCACGAAGGAAAGACTACCTCGAGCGTGTCAAGCTAAGTTATCTCTCCGCGCCTACATAAAATGTTAAATGCTACGACACAACACAGGAACGATAAACATAGCGTAACAACTGAGAAAACATAGTTTGTTGCACGCCCCTGCGGGGCCCCATACTTGTCTCTCTCTTAATGCAGGAAGGAAAGGAAGAACAAAACAAAAGCGGCGCATGCCCCTGCAGCAGCTCGCGAGGATGGACCCACGGCGCTCTCCTGAGCTCAGCCGGACCCCTCCTCGCGCTTTACTGGGGCGCGGCGACGAGACGACCCGCTGCCGCCCTCAAAGTGGGCTCGGCGGCGTGGCGACTGATTGTAGCCACCACTGCTGGAGCTGTCGCCGGAGGGGGAGTCGACGTAGTTGGGCGAGTGGTGGCCAGCACCGAAGGCAAGACCGTCCTCACCCTTGTCTCGACCGTCGCCAAGGCCAAGCACCTCATCGCCATTGTTGTCCTTGGGGCAGCACCTGACGCGGCGGCCGTCTTCTCCGAACACCCTCGCGTAGAGGGTCGTGTTGCCGTCATATTTGAAGTGGAGGGTGCACCACCTGCCCAGGCCGCGCGCGCGGGCAAACGCCTGCCAGCCATGGGCCAGGGCTGCGTTGCCTACGATGGACACCTCGACCGCGACCCATGAAGCCTTGCTGCAGCAGCCATCCTCCTGCAGCCAGAGCCCACCTGGACCTGTGGCTGGCAGCTCGCCGGCGAAGAAGTGCGGGAGCTGAAGCCAGGTGCCGGCTGGGTTCTCCGACCAAACGACGAACTCTGGCAGCACCTCCGCCGAGTGGAAGCACGGCCGGGGAGGCGGTGCGATCATGGCGCGCCTCCTTTCATCGGCGGGGCTGCCACGATCTGGAGGAGCCCCACCACGAGAAGAAGCACTGCCGCGGCCCGAGGAGCCGCGGCGGGGGTCGCGGCGTGCTTACGGGGACGGCCGCGCCCACGCTTGGGCGGCGGAGAGCCGGGCCCCTCTTGGCGGGCCTTCCCCTTCTCCGCGGCCGAGAACCTCTTCGTAGGCGCCATGGGGGTCACTGCTAGCAATGGAGAGAGGAAGCAGAAGCGAGCAGGAAGAGATGAGCAACAGGGGCTCCGCCCCCCTCATCATTTATAGCACGAGAAGGCCAACCGGCGATCCCCACGATCACAGGTAATGATGATATTTCTCTGCATGCAGCAGGGACTCGTCAAATCGAGCAGTTGCCGAGGCATCGTGGGGAAGTGGAGCGCCCACGTCCAATTAATCACCACGCTTCGTCCAAGAATGCAGGCTGTTGGGGCCCGCGGCGCTTCGCCCTTGCCCCTTGGCTTCGCCTCGAAGCCAAGTTCGAGCGCACCTTGGGCCCGGGGGCTACTGTCGGTGTGGGGGTCCCCAGACTTGCCTGCCTGCGGCCCATGGCGTGGCTCCACCAGCGGCCCTGTACGGCCCATCTTCACCAACAAACACTCAAGACCCTCGCGAGGGGCCAAGCCACACGAGGTGGACGATACAAGACCTCCTTGGGAGCGGCCTCACCGTAAGAGATCAAGGCAAGGGACACCTCGCGAGGTTCCTGTGACGCAAGCCATGACGACTGGAGCCAGGCGGGCGCAGCGCGCGCAGTGTCCTCGTTTCCTCTTTGGCGCCAGACGGGCAAGCGTAGGCGAGGAGTCCCGAGGCATCAGACAAAGGTTTCCATATCGGTGCAACGAGACCAAGACCAGCAGGACGGCAAGACGGAAGTCACCATGGAGCCCAAGACGGCGTCACCACCAGAGCCTTTGGCAGGCGAAGACCACCTTTAGTCAGGATAACTTGTACTAGTTGCCTCCCTTCGAATATGGCCGTTGTTGGCTCCCTTCCCGCTCAATATTTTGGGAGAGGACCAGGGCCTCTATAAATAGGGCTAGCCACCACAGTAGGAGGCAACTCATCTTGGACTAGATCCATTCCATCCTCACACTCACCAAGCAGAAGAACACCTCTCCTCAGGAGGTTGTTCTTCCCCTGTAACTGTTCATCCTCAGCACAAGAGGCAATCCACCACACCACACTGGAGTAGGGTATTATACCACAATGGTGGCCCGAACCAGTATAAATCTCGTGTCTCTTGTGTTGCGGTTTCTTCGAGCTAAGCTTTGAGATCATGGTGAGGCAGAGGGCGTGATTAGGTAGGGAGAGATCTTCGTGCGCACCCCAGTGTTCGAACCTCAAGGGTTTTGCTGGAGCATGAAATCCGACAAGGCCCAACCATATCAAGCCCCCAAGTTGCAAACGGCCAAGTAATTGGAATCATCCTCAATTCTTGAGCCGTCACATGAGCCCGTCATGAAAACCTCTTACAACCGTCACATTTACTTACCAAATCCTTAGCATCAGCATGAGCCGTCAACCAATAGAACCCATGACGAAAAGCCTTGGCTACAAGAGATTTAGAGCCGGCATGATGGCCACAATCTCCTTCGTGAATCTCTCGTAGAATCTCATAGCCTTCTTCAGGAGAGACGCAACGCTGAAATGCCCCTGTGACACTGCGATGGTGCAACTCCCCATTGACAATTGACATTGACTTAGACCGCCGAGTTATCTGCCTGGCCAAGATTTCATCCTCTAGCAACTCACCCAGGCTCATGTAAGCCAAATACGGAACCGTCCAATCAGGAATAGCATGACGAGCCGCCACCAATTATGCTTCCGGGTCAGGGACAGCAAGACCCTCCTCTGTAGGCAAATTTGACAGAAGGATTAAGCAAAATATCTAGGAATGTGTTAGGTGGCACCGGCTTACGCTGAGACCCTAACCGGCTTAAAATATCAGCTGCCTCATTCTTCCTGCGATCAATATGCTCAACTTGATAACCCTTGAAATGACCCGCAATAACATCAACCTCTCGGTCATAAGCCACCATGAGTGGATCCTTAGAATCCCAGGTGCCAGAGACATGTTGAGCTACCAGATCTGAATCACCAAAACACCTCACCCGGCTTAAATTCATCTCTTTGGCCATCCGAAGACCATGGAGCAGGGCCTCATACTCAACTGCATTGTTAGTACAAGGGAACATTAGCCGGAGAACATAAGAAAATTTATCACCTCATGGGGAAGTCAAGACAACTCCAGCCCTCCAACTGCGTGGATCCATCAAAGTGAATAGTCCAATATGTGCTATCCATCTTTTTCTCAGGTGCCTGCAACTCTGTCCAATCATTGATGAAATCCACAAGTGCATGGGACTTGATGGCCGTACGTGGCACATACTTTAAACGATGAGGTCCAAGCTCAATGGCCCATTCAGCAACCCGGCATGTGGCTTCCCTATTTTGGATGATGTCTCCTAAAGGAGCAGAGCTAACCATAGTATGGGATGACCCTGAAAATATTGTTTAAGCTTCCGGCTTTCCATGAAAACCCCATACACAAGCTTTTCCAAGTGGGGATATCTTTTTTTAGACTCAATAAGCACCTCACTCATGTAGTAACCCGGCCGTTGAACCAGGTATTCCTTGCCTGCCTCTTTCCTTTCCACCACAATAGCTACACTGACGGCCCGGCTATTAGCAGCCACATATAACAATAGAGGCTCCTTATCAACAGGGGCAGCAAGAACGGGTGGATCAGGCAACTGTTTCTTTAGATCCTCAAATGCTTGATTAGCAGCATCACTCTAAAAAAATGATCTGTCTTCTTCATCATCTAATAAAGAGGAATAGCCTTCTCACCTAACCGTCTTAGAGCCGCAATACGACCCGCCAGACGCAGAACATCATTAACACATGCCGGCTTAGCCAGCGAAGTAATGGCTCTCTTCTTCTCTGGGTTAGCTTCAATGCCTCTGTTAGAAACCAGAAAGCCCAAGAGCTTGCCTGCTGGTCCACCAAAAACACACTTAGCCGGCTTAAGCATCATCTTGTCGACCCGGAGATTGTCAAACGTCTCCTTCAAATCATCAATCATGGTCTCTTTCTTCCTGGATTTCACCACAATGTCATCCACATAAGCATGAACATTACACCCGACCTGATTGTGAAGTCAATTCTGCACACACCGCTGATAAGTCGCCTGGGCACTCTTGAGCCCAAAAGGCATAGACACATAGCAGAAGGCTCCAAACGGAGTAATGAAAGTTGTCTTCTCCTGGTCCTTAACTGCCACCTTGATCTGTTGATAACCAGAGTAAGCATCCAGAAAACACAAACGCTCACAACCCGTCGTAGCATCAATGATTTGATCAATACGAGGGAGGTCAAACAGATTAGCCGGACAAGCCTTGTTTAAATCCGTATAATCGGCACACATTCGCCAAGTGCCGTTCTTCTTGAGCACAAACACCGGGTTAGCCAACAACTCAGGATGAAAAACTTCGACGATAAGCCTGGCTGCTAAGAGCCGGGCCACTTCTTCACCAATGGCCTTTCGCCTCTCCTCGTTAAAACGACGGAGGAATTGCTTGACCGGCTTAAACTTCGGATAAATATTAAGAGTGTGCTCGACGAGTTCCATCGGTACACCCGGCATGTCTGAAGGCTTCCATGCAAAGATGTCCCGGTTCTCACGGATGAACTCGATGAGCACGCTTTCCTATTTCGGATCTAGGTTAGCATTGATGCTGAACTGTTTAGATGAATCGCCAGGACCGAAATCAACGAATTTAGTGTCATCTGCCGACTTAAACTTTAATGAAGGATCATGCTCTGTGGTTGGCTTTTTCAAGGACGTCATGTCTGCCGGGTCAACATTATCCTTGTAAAATTTTAGCTCTTCCGTTGCACAAACTGATTCAGCATAAGCCGCATCACCTTCCTCACACTCCAAAGCCACCTTTCGACTCCCGTGCATGGTGATGGTGCCCTTGTAACCCGGCATCTTAAGCTGCAAGTAAACAGAACAAGGCCTTGCCATGAACTTAGCATAAGCAGGCCGCCCAAAGAGAGCATGATAAGGGCCCTTGATGTTGACCACTTCAAAGGTTAAAGTCTTAGACCTAGAATCATGCTCATCTCCAAAGGTAACTTCTAAAGATATCTTACCCACTGGGTAGGCTGACTTACCCAACACCACACCATGAAAAACAGTGTTTGACGGCTTCTGATTCTTGTGAGTCAATCCCATGCGACTGAAGGTCTCATAATAAAGTATATTAATATTGCTCCCTCCATCCATGAGTACCTTAGTAAATTTATAGCCCCCGACCTGAGGCGCCACCACTAGAGCCAGGTGACCCGGATTATCAACCCGGGGCGGATGATCCTCACGACTCCACACAATAGGCTGCGCTGACCACCGTAAATAACGTGGCACCGCCGGATCAACAGCATTCACAGATCTCTTGTGAAGCTTCTGATCCCGCTTACACAAACTGGTGGTGAAGATGTGGTATTGCCCACTATTCAGTTGCTTCGGGTTGCTCTGATAACCAGACTGTTGCTGCTGCTAATTCCCCTGATTATTCTGCTGGTTGTAATTACCTTGGTTGTCGTGGCCTTGAAACCCAGAATTTGAACCGCCGCCTCCACGACCCGGACGATGGGAGCCAGACCCTGAACCACCGTTCGGGCCATGGTTGTGTTGGATGGATTCCCTAAAGCTTCTCATTATGCTGCAATCTTTCCACAGATGAGTAGTCGGCTTCTGATTCGTTCCATGTTTTGGACATGGCTGATTTAATATTGCATCAAGGTCAAACCTTGTCCCTTGAGTCGGCGGTCCCTTACGACGCTGGTTATAATTCCGTGCACCGGTGTTAGCCACAAAATCACCAGCCCTGTGCTTACCGTTGCCGCCCTGATTGGCAGGGTTGTACTACTACCCCTTCATGCCACTACTCTTCTTTCCCTTTCCCGATCTTTCATCCTCAGAGTCGGGGTCCTTGGTACCATCAGAGTCGGCATTCTTAACAAGAGCCGCCATAAGCTCCCCATATCGTTGCAATGACGCCTAACTCACCCAAGTTTCTTCTTGAGTGGAATAAAGCTGCAATTTTTCTCCAACATCAGAACCGCTGAGCTGACGTTGATGTTATCTGAAGAATGTATGATAGTTGAGACCCGGCGCACCCAGCTGGTCGTTGACTCGCCCTCAACCTGAACACAATAAACCAAATCCATGATCGACATGGGCTGCTTGCATGTATATTTGAAATTCTGGATAAACCGGGCTTTCAGCTCTGCCCATGACCCGATGGAGTTAGCCTGTAGCCCCTTCAACTAGGTACGAGCCGTCCCTTCCAGCATCATGGTGAAATACTTAGCGTATGCAGCCTCGCTAACATCCAGCATATCCATGGCCATCTCATAACTCTCCACGCAAGCCTCAGGGGGCTGATCTGCTGTGTAATTGGGCACCTTGCGAGAGCCTTTGAAGTCCTTGGGCAAACGCTTGTTCCGTAGAGCCGCCGTTAGACAAGGTACACCAAAAGCTCTAGAAGTTACTCCTGCCTCAACTGAAGCCGTTGGGTAAACCGGCCCGTGCTGATGAGCCGCCAGCTGGGCCGCCAGCTCGGCCTCCCGGTGCGCTCTGCCCTGGTCCACAAAATCCTGTGCATGAGGTTGGTTACGGCACTGCTTAGTACTCGAGACTGTTGGCGAGTCAATATGTCTGTTGTAGCTCTGGCTTGGACGACGGGTCGAATGAATCCGATCACGATTATAGGACTAAGCCTGCTGTTGTACCAAAGCCATCGGAAGAAGCTCTCTGGCCCTTCTGGTTTCAACCGCCGTTGAAGTCTCGCCCTCAACTGGTAGAGCCGCCAATCGTGTAGCCGCAGCAATCATGTTGTCTAGAGGGGTGGAATAATGACCCGGCGGTGTCACCACATGCTGAGGCGGGGTGTTATTCATATGCGGAGAGCTGGTCACACACGGCTGACCCGACGTTCCATCCCCTCGTGCTTCAGCCGTCTGATTCACCACCGGCGGGTTACTGGCCCCCGCCCCTGGTGTGTTGAAGAGGTCCCTCGACTCATAAACCGAGGGCAGACGACTCCGGTGCTTTCTCCTCACAACTTCGTTTGAAGCGTTCTAATCCACCATAAGCTGGGATGAATCTGCTTGAATCCGCTCCACTTGGGCATTCAAAAAGGCCCGTTCTGCAGCCATCCTAGCACTTTCCGCTACCAAATCCGCCTTAGCTTGCGCAATCTCATCACATAATTTAGCCACTTCCACCTTATGTTGTTCCTGGTCGTTTGGGGTTACATCAACCTCCATCAGAGTCGCCAGAGCACCTAATAGATCTGACAAAACTTGAGCCGGCAGGCGTGCTGAACCGCCAGCACCCGCTGCTGTCACCGCCGCTGCACTGGAAGTCATGGCCGCAGCGGTTGTCAAACCAAGAACTGGCTAAGGGCCAGCCATGAAGATCGCCACCCTGTTCGTCGGCTCATGGGGGTCCAGAATACTGTCGCCATCGGAACAGCCCCCAAGCCGTCCATCTTGTAGTTGATACATTGAGTTGGTCTCGCCTGTGGACGACTCACCATCAGAGTAGATGGCCGTCTCACTGCCAGACACAGAGCCTTCAAACTCGGCCCCATGGATACAGCCAACAAAGGCATGCTTCACGTCTATTTTAACCCGGGCGGGTCGTCCACGCTGAGCCGTCTCGACGATGTGGGTGCAGATGTCCGGCTCAGGGCCCGGTTCGCTGATCTTGCCGATGAAGACGTGGATTCCACCGAAGTGGACCCGGTACCCGTACTCAATTGAGCCGGCCTCGGGACCCCAGCCCGCGTCATCGATGTAGAGCTTGCCGCGATGACCCTTGGTCATCCGGCCCTTAGCGTATCCCTTGATCCCTTCGAAGCTGCCCTTTAAGAACTCAAAACCACCGTGCGCTGGCCCCATGGTGGGTGCCAACTTTCGTGGAAGTGTCACGGCAGATGTCCTCACGGAAGTACTTAGTTGTGGAGCCATTGCGACGAGGTTAGCTTAAAGGGGTTAAACAGGACAAAGGACATGTGGAGTTTATATTGCTTGGGCCCCTTGCAGTGAAGGTAAAGGCCTAGCCCAGTTTGAGGTGGTATTGCTAGGGTTTTGATTACCAGGGAGCAAATACGCTTTGTCTGGCTCTCGATCTGCTGTTTATTTTCCTAAGCCGCTGCCGGGTCGTCTCCTTATATACATGGGTTGACGCTCTGCGGCCTACAGAGTCCCAGCCGGCTTATACAAACGTGTCTGGCTCGGTGACTTATCTTACATGCCTTACAATACAAATTTACATTTACATGGCTGTTTATACTTATGGGCCTTAAGCCGCCTCTCGGTTTGGGCCTTGAGTTGCCTTCGGGCTCCGGTCCTTATCCTCTGCTTAATAGACTACCATCTTAAGTGTCCTCATGGGCTTTGTCTTCATAAACCGCCAAGGACGTAACCCGGCCCCTCCTGGGCGGGTTAACCCAATAGTTATATCCCCAACAACATGTGCGATGAAAACTAGAGAACAGATGGTTCTTTGACGTGAACGTTTGCGATGCCCGACGGACGCACACACGGTTTCGCCTCATATGCGTGTGCGATTCATGGTAATACGAAAAACTTTTCAAACCTGTGTGCATGTGTGATAGGAATACCAATCACACACAGTTATGAAAATGGACATGTTCTCGTTAGTAGAGGCACGGCACACATTTTACATTCTTGAACTGTGTGCGATAACGTACCTATCGCAAACATATCGATAGATTAAATGTTGATGTCCACCTTTTTCACACGACTATAGTGGCGTAATCGTTTGGGATGTCTCTCAGATCCGAAACGTAACGTCGACACGTAACATGTGGGACTGGGGCGACTTCTCATACATTTATTCTATGGCGATCGTTAGTAGCCGCTCGCCTATCCCCGACGGTTTCTGGGTCGTGTGGGAAGGACCCCCCTATCGTAGTCAGTCATTTGGCGACGGTTCAGAATGCCATCACGGAAAGGGGTTAAAAGTCATTTGTATAGCACGTTACGGTACCAGTGTTGGTACGCAGCTTTTAGGGAGCCAGGGCGATCTAGATCTGTCAGAAAAATAACACGAAAAAAGAACAGAGAAAATATCTGCGATACAGTGCTTAAAACGTCCGAGAGTATATATAAAGATTTTTTATCTTGCAAGACAAGTATTCCAGAAGAAAACAGAATCGAGAAGGCTCATGAGGGGCCCTCAAGCCACCCGGGAGCGCCCGGGCGCGCGTGGGCACGCCCTGGTGCCTTGTCTGCACCTTGTGGGGCCCCTCGGCTGTTTTTTACTTTTGTATTTTGTTCTAATATTCCAAAATTGACAGAAAGTATTTGTATGGAATTTTTGGGGTCGTTTTACTTACCGTATCACGTACATCTTCCTTTTTAGTGTTCTAGAGTGTTCTAGAAGGTCTCTCTTATGTATTCCTCCGGTGTCATAGTTTGAACAATGTTAATTTCAACAATAATGGGCGTACTTGAGTTATAATGCTTAATTCTTTGTCCATTGACCACCTTCGGATTAGTTCCTCCGGCGTTATCAATCTTAATAGCTCCAGAGTGATAAACTTTCTCGATGATATATGCTCCTTCCCATTGAGAGAGAAGTTTTACCGCAAAGAATCTAAAACGAGAATTGTACAATAGAACATACTCACCGACTTTGAATTCCCCTTTTTGAATTCTTTTATCATGCCATCTTTTAATCTCTTCTTTAAACAATTTGGCATTTTCATAAGCTTGGGTTCTCCATTCATCTAGAGAGCTAATATAAAATAACCTCTTTTCACCGACAAGTTTAAAATCATAATTGATTTATTTGATTACCCAATATGCTTTATGTTCTAACTCAAGAGGTAAATGACATGCTTTTCCACAAAAACATTTTATAGCATCGCTCCGCACGGGTCCTGGCATTTGATGAGGCGCAGAAGGACGCCATGCGAGGGATGGACGTCGTGCTAGGGGAGGAACGCCGCCGTGAAGCCACGCTCCGGGCGGCAAGATACTACCAGGCGCTGCGGTGGTATCACTGTCGCAGCATCCGCTCTAGGACGCTCGAGGTGGGCGACTTCGTCCTAAGGCGGGTGCTCTCCAGGGAAGGGCCGCACAAGCTCTCACCCATGTGGGAGGGCCCGTTTAGGGTCTCTCACGTCTCCAGGCCTGGCGCCATGCGCTTGGAGACGCAGGACGGGGTGCCCATCCAGAACGCCTAGAACATCCAGCACCTCCGGAAGTTCTACCCTTGAAGAAAGGCCCAGTGCCTGTGAAGAAGGTCTAGTGCCTGTGAAGGTCTCCGCTCATGACACGCTCACGTAATAATGAGTGGGGCTTTACATGCCCCGGAGTCTCAGGAGTGCCTCCCTCGGGCCTCGGGGGTTCCCTCCCACGTCCTAGTGGCAGCACTTAGCTCCGCGCTGGTGAGAAGACAAGAAGACTAGACTAGGTGCCGGACGGGGCTTTTCATTCGCTTTCCGTACTTGGCTTGCCTCTCTTTAATGAAATTTGATTTCTCGTGTTCCTTGCCGATTTGGTTCCATCGCCTTTTGCTTCCGTTTCTGCCTTCGATTCCTTGTTTCCACCTGTACTCTCTCGCATGCCTCGTGAGGGGGCGTGACAGGTGCCCTCGTGAGGATTTTTTTCCTGTTTTTCGCGAGGCACCCTTGTTCGAGCTCATAAGCTGGCACGCTTCTCTCAATCCGTGCCCCTCGGGTACCTCGATGCGTAGCGCTGGATCGTGGCTGGCGGCGCCTGTGACCAGGGCTCGGAAGAACAAAAGTTGCCTAACAAATTTTTTGCAGTTCCCAGACGCCTCCCAGGCCAAGGAGGCCTCGCCAGGTACTAGGAAATGTGCGCTTCACGAAGGAAAGACTACCTCGAGCGTGTCGAGCTAAGTTATCTCTCCGCGCCTACATAAAACATTAAATGCTACGACACAACACAGGAACGATAAACATAGCATAACAACTCAGAAAACATAGTTTGTTGCACGCCCCTGCGGGGCCCCATACTTGTCTCTCTCTTAATGCAGGAAGAAAAGGAAGAACAAAACAAAAGCGGCGCATGCCCCTGCAGCAGCTCGCGAGGATGGACCCACGGCGCTCTCCTGAGCTCAGCCCGACCCCTCCTCGTGCTTTACTGAGGCGCGACGATGAGACAACCCGCTGCCGCCCTCAAAGCGGGGTCGGCGGCATGGCGGCTAATTGTAGCCACCACTGCTGGAGCTGTCGCCGGAGGGGGAGTCGACGTAGCTGGGCGAGTGGTGGCCAGCACCGAAGGCAAGACCATCCTCACCCTCGTCTCGACCATCGCCAAGGCCAAGCACCTCATCGCCGTTGTTGTCCTCGGGGCAGCACCTGACGCGGCGGCCGTCTTCTCCGAACACCCGCGCGTAGAGGGTCGCGTTGCCTTCATATTTGAAGTGGAGGGTGCACTGCCTGCCCAGGTCGTGCGCGCGGGCAAATGTCTGCCAGCCGCAGGCCAGGGCTGCGTTGCCTACGATGGAGACCTCGACCGCGACCCACGAAGCCTTGCTGCAGCAGCCGTCCGCCTACAGCCAGAGCTCGCCTGGACCTGTGGCTGGCAGCTCGCCGGCGAAGAAGCGCGGGAGCTAAAGCCAGGTGCCGGGTGGGTTCTCCGACCAAACAACGAACTCCGGCAGCACCTCCGCTGAGTGGAAGCACGGCCGAGGTCGTGGTGCGATCATGGCGCGCCTCCTTTCATCGGCGGGGCTACCACGATCTGGAGGAGCCCCACCACGAGAAGAAGCACCGCCGCGGCCGCGAGGAGCCGCGGCGGGGGTCGCGGCGTGCTTACGGGGACGGTCGCACCCACGCTTGGGCGGCGGAGAGGCGGGCCCCTCTTGGCGGGCCTTCCCCTTCTCCGCGGCCGAGAACCTCTTCGTAGGCGCCATGGGGGTCGCTGCTAGCAATGGAGCGAGGAAGCAAGAACCGAGCAGGAAGAGATGAGCAACAGAGGCTCCACCCCCTCATCATTTATTGCAGGAGAAGGCCAATCGGCGATCCCCACGACACAGGTAATGATGATATTTCTCTGCATGCAGCAGGGACTCGTGAAGTCGGGCAGTTGCCGAGGCAGCGTGGGGAAGCGGAGTGCCCACGTCCAATCAATCGCCACGCATCGTCCAAGGACGCAGGCTGTTGGGGCCGCGGCGCTTCGCACTTGCCCCTTGGCTTCGCCTCGACGCCAAGTTCGAGTGCCCCTTGGGACCGGGTGCTACTGTCGGCGTCCTGGGAATGGGGGTCCCCAGACTTGCCTGCCTGCGGCCCATGGCGTGGCTCCACCAGCGGCCCCGTACGACCCATCTTCACCAACAAACACTCAAGACCCTCGCGAGGGGCCAAGCCTCACGAGGCGGACGATACAAGACCTCCTCGGGAGCGGCCTCACCGGGCTAGCTCGCGAGGGGCGGAGAGATCAAGGCAAGGGACACCTCGCGAGGTTCCTGTGATGCAAGCCATGACGACTGGAGCCAGGCGGGCGCCAGAGCACGCAGTGTCTCGTTTCCTCTTTGGTGCCACAGGGGCAAGCATAGGCGAGGAGTCCTGAGGCATCAGGCAAAGGTTTCCATATCGGTGCAACGAGACCAAGACCAGCAGGACGGAAAGACGGAAGTCACCATGGAGCCCAAGACGGTGTCACCACCAGAGCCTTTGGCAGGCGAAGACCACCTTTAGTCAGGATAACTTGTACTAGTTGCCGCCCTTCGAATTTGGCCGTTGTTGGCTCCCTTCCCGCTCAATATTTGGGGAGAGGACCAGGGCCTCTATAAATAGGGCTAGCCACCACAGTAGGAGGCAACTCATCTTGGACTAGATCCATTCCATCCTCACACTCACCAAGCACAAGAACACCTCTCCTCAGGAGGTTGTTCTTCCCCTTTAACTGTTCATCCTCAGCCCAAGAGGCAATCCACCACACCACACTGGAGTAGGGTATTATACCACAACGGTGGCCCGAACCAGTATAAATCTCGTGTCTCTTGTGTTGCGGTTTCTTCGAGCTAAGCTTTGAGATCGCGGTGAGGCAGAGGGCGTGATTAGGTAGGGAGAGATCTTCGTGCGCACCCCAGTGTTCGAACCTCAAGGGTTTTGCCGGAGCACGAAATCCGACAAGGCCCAACCATATCAAGCCCCCAAGTCGCAAACGGCCAAGTAATTGGAATCATCCTCAATTCTTGAGCCGTCACATGAGCCCGTCGTGAAAACCTCTCACAACCGTCACATTTACTTACCAAATCCTTAGCATCAGCATGAGCCGTTAACCAATAGAACCCATGACGAAAAGCCTTGGCTACAAGAGATTTAGAGCCGGCATGACGGCCACAATCTCCTTCGTGAATCTCTCGTAGAATCTCATAGCCTTCTTCAGGAGAGACGCAACGCTGAAATGCCCCTGTGACACTGCGATGGTGCAACTCCCCATTGACAATTGACATTGACTTAGACCGCCGAGTTATCTGCCTGGCCAAGATTTCATCCTCTGGCAACTCACCCAGGCTCATGTAAGCCAAATACAGAACCGTCCAATCAGGAATAGCATGAAGAGCCGCCACCAATTATGCTTCCGGGTCAGGGACAGCAAGACCCTCCTCTGTAGGTAATTTGACAGAAGGATTAAGCAAAATATCTAGGAACGTGTTAGGTGGCACCGACTTACGCTGAGACCCTAACCGGCTTAAATTATCAGCTGCCTCATTCTTCCTGCGATCAATATGCTCAACTTGATAACCCTTGAAATGACCCGCAATAGCATCAACCTCTCGGTCATAAGCCGCCATGAGTGGATCCTTAGAATCCCAGGTGCCAGAGACATGTTGAGCTACCAGATCTGAATCACCAAAACACCTCGCCCGGCTTAAATTCATCTCTTTAGCCATCCGAAGACCATGGAGTAGGGCCGCAAACTCAACTGCATTGTTAGTACAAGGGAACATTAGCCGGAGAACATAAGAAAATTTATCACCTCGTGGGGAAGTCAAGACAACTCCAGCCCTCCAACTGCGTGGATCCATCAAAGTGAATAGTCCAATATGTGCTATCCATCGTTTTCTCAGGTGCCTGCAACTCTGTCCAATCATTGATGAAATCCACAAGTGCATGGGACTTGATGGCCGTACGTGGCACATACTTTAAACCGTGAGGTCCAAGCTCAATGGCCCATTCAGCAACCCGGCATGTGGCTTCCCTATTTTGGATGATGTCTCCTAAAGGAGCAGAGCTAACCATAGTATGGGATGACCCTGAAAATATTGTTTAAGCTTCCGGCTTTCCATGAAAACCTCATACACAAGCTTTTGCAAGTGGGGATATCTCTTTTTAGACTCAATAAGCACCTCATTGATGTAGTAAACTGGCCGTTGAACCAGGTATTCCTTGCCTGCCTCTTTCCTTTCCACCACAATAGCTACACTGACGGCCCGGCTGTTAGCAGCCACATAGAACAACAGAGGCTCCTTATCAATAGGGGCAGCAAGAACGGGTGGATCAGCCAACTGTTTCTTTAGATCCTCAAATGCTTGATTAGCAGCATCACTCCGAACAAAATGATCTGTCTTCTTCATCATCTGAGAAAGAGGAATAGCCTTCTCACCTAACCGGCTTAGAGCCGCAATACGACCCACCAGACGCTGAACATCATTAACACATGCCGGCTTAGCCAGCGAAGTAATGGCTTTGATCTTCTCTGGGTTAGCTTCAATGCCTCTGTTAGAAACCAAATAGCCCAAGAGCTTGCCTGCTGGTCCACCAAAAACACACTTAGCCGGGTTAAGCATCATCTTCTAGACACGCAGATTGTCAAACGTCTCCTTCAAATCATCAATCAGGGTCTCTTTCTTCCTGGATTTCACCACAATGTCATCCACATAAGCATAAACATTACACCCGATCTGATTGTGAAGTCAATTCTGCACACACCGCTGATAAGTCGCCTGGGCACTCTTGAGCCCAAAAGGCATAGACACATAGCAGAAGGCTCCAAATGGAGCAATGAAAGCTATCTTCTCCTGGTCCTTAACTACCACCTTGATCTGTTGATAACCAGAGTAAGCATCCAGAAAACTCAAACGCTCACAACCCGCCGTAGCATCAATGATTTGAACAATACGAGGGAGAGCAAACGGATCAGCCGGACAAGCCTTGTTTAAATCCGTATAATCCACACACATTCGCCAAGTGCCGTTCTTCTTAAGCACAAACACCGGGTTAGCCAACAACTCAGGATGAAAAACTTCGACGATAAACCTGGCCGCTAAGAGCCGGGCCACTTCTTCACCAATTGACTTTCGCCTCTCCTCGTTAAAACGACGGAGGAATTGCTTGACCGGCTTAAACTTCGGATAAATATTAAGAGTGTCATCAGCGAGTTTCTTCGGTACACCCGGCATGTCTGAAGGCTTCCATGCAAAGATGTCCCGGTTTTCACGGATGAACTCGAGGAGCGCGCTTTCCTATTTTGGATCCAGGTTAGCACTGATGTTGAACTGTTTAGATGAATCGCCAGGAACGAAATCAACCAATTTAGTGTCATGAAGGATCATGCTCTGTAGTTGGCTTTTTCAAGGACGTCATGTCCGCCGGGTCAACATTATCCTTGTAAAATTTTAGCTCTTATGTTGCACAAGCTGATTCAGCATAAGCCGCATCACCTTCCTCACACTCCAAAGCCACCTTTCGACTCCCGTGCACGATGATGGTGCCCTTGTAACCCGGCATCTTAAGCTGCACGTAAACATAACAAGGCCTTTCCATGAACTTAGCATAAGCAGGCCGCCCAAACAGAGCATGATAAGGGCCATTGATCTTGACCACTTCAAAGGTTAAAGTCTTAGACCTAGAATCATGCTCATCTCCAAAGGTAACTTCTAAAGATATCTTACCCACTGGGTAGGCTGACTTACCCGGCACCACACCATGAAAAACAGTGTTTGGCGGCTTATGAGTCTTGTGAGTCAATCCCATGCGACGGAAGGTCTCATAATAAAGTATATTAATACTGCTCCCTCCATCCATGAGTACCTTAGTAAATTTATAGCCCCCGACCTGAGGCACCACCACCAGAGCCAGGTGACCCGGATTATCAACCCAGGGCGGATGATCCTCACGACTCCACACAATAGGCTGCTCTAACCACCGTAAATAACTTGGCACCGCCGGCTCAACAACATTCACAACTCTCTTGTGAAGCTTTCGATCCCGCTTACACAAACTGGTGGTGAAGACGTGGTATTGCCCACTATTCAGTTGCTTTGGGTTGCTCTGATAACCAAACTGTTGCTGCTGCTGATTCCCCTGATTATTCTGCTGGTTGTAATTACCTTGGTTGTCGTGGCCTTGAAACCCAGAATTTGAATCGCGGCCTCCACGACCTGGACCATGGGAGCTAGACCCTGAACCACCGTTCGGGCCATGGTTGTGTTGGATGGATTCCCTCAAGCTTCTCATTATGCTGCAATCTTTCCAAAGATGAGTAGCCGGCTTCTGATCCGTTCCATGTTTTGAACATGGCTGATTTAATATTACATCAAGGTCAAACCTTGTCCCTTGAGTCGGCGGTCCCTTACGACGCTGGTTCTAATTGCGCGCACCGGTGTTAGCCATAAAATCACCAGCCCTGTGCTTACCGTTGCCGCCCTGATTGGTAGGGTTGTACTGCTACCCCTTCATGCCGCTACTCTTCTTTCCCTTTCCCGATCTTTCATCCTCAGAGTCGGGGTCCTTGGTACCATCAGAGTCGGTATTCTTAACAAGAGCCGCCATAAGCTCCCCATCTCATTGCAATGACGCCTAAGTCACCCAAGTTTCGTCTTGAGTGGAATAAAGCAGCAATTTTTCTCCAACGTCAGAACCGCTGAGCCGGCGTTGATGTTATCTGAAGAATGTATGATAGTTGAGACCCGGCGCACCCAGCTGGTCGTTGACTCGCCCTCAGCCTGAACACAATAAACCAAATCCATGATCGACATGGGCTGCTTGCATGTATCTTTGACATTCTGGATAAACCGGGCTTTCAGCTCTGCCCATGACCCGATGGAGTTAGCTGGAAGCCCCTTCAACTAGGTACGAGCCGTCCCTTCCAGCATCATAGTGAAATACTTAGCGTATGTAGCCTCACTAACATCCAGCATATCCATGGCCATCTCATAACTCTCCACGCAAGCCTCAGGGGGCTGATCTGCTGTGTAATTGGGCACCTTGCGAGAGCCTTTGAAGTCCTTGCGCAAACACTCGTTCCGTAGAGCCGCCGTTAGACAGGCTACACCAAAAGCTCTAGAAGTTACTCCCGCCTCAACTGAAGCCGTCGGGTAAACCGACCCGTGCTGATGAGCCGCCAGCTGAGCCGCCCGCCCGGCCTCCCGGCGCGCTCTGCCCTGGTCCACCAAATCCTGTGCATTGGCACCATTGCGTGCCGGGTCATGTCCATGAGGTTGGTTACGGCACTGCTTAGTACTCGAGACTGTTGGCGAGTCAATATGTCTGTTGTAGCTCTGTCTTGGATGAGGGGTAGAATGAATCCGATCACGACTATAGGAATAAGCCTGCTGCTGTACCAAAGCCATCTGAAGAAGCTCTCTGGCCCTTCTGGTGTCAACCGCCGTTGAAGTCTCGCCCTCAACTGGTAGAGCCGCCAATCATGTAGCCGCAGCAATCATGTTGTCTAGAGGGGTGGAATAATGACCCGGCGGTATCACCACATGCTGAGGCGGGGTGTTATTCATATGCGGAGAGCCGGTCACACGTGGCTGACCCGGCATTCCACCCCCTCGTGCTTCAGCCGTCTGATTCACCACCGGCGGGTTACTGGCCCCTGCCCCGGGTGTGTTGAAGAGGTCCCTTGACTCATAAACCGAGGGTAGACGACTCCGGTGCTTTCTCCTCATGACTTCGTTCGAAGCATTCTGATCCACCATAAGCCGGTATGAATCTGCTTGAATCCACTGCGCTTGGGCGTTCAAAACAGCCCGTTCTGCAGCCATCCTAGCGCTTTCCGCTACCAAGTCCGCCTTAGCTTGCGCAATCTCATCACTTAATTTAGCCACTTCCACCTTATGTTGTTCATGGTTGTTTGGGGTTACATCAACCTCCATCAGATTCGCCAGAGCGCCTAATAGATCTGACAGAACTTGAGCCGGCGGGCATGCTGAACCGCCAGCACCCGCTGCTGTCACCGCCGCTGCACTGGAAGTCATGGCCGCAGTGGCTGTGAAACCAAGAACTGGCTAAGTGCCAGCCATGAATATCGCCACCCTATTCGGCGGCTCATGGGGGTCCGAAATACTGTCGCCATCGGAACAGCCCCCAAGCCGTCCATCTTGAAGTTGATACATTGAGTCGGTCTCGCCTGTGGACGTCTCACCGCTAGAGTACATGGTTGTCTCACCTCCAGAGATAGAGCCTTCAAACTCGGCCCCATGGATACATCCAATAAAGGCATGCTTCACGTTTGTTTTAACCTGGGCGGGTCGTCCACGCTGAGCCGTCTCGACGATGTCGGTGCAGATGTCCGGCTCAGGGCCCGGTTCGCTGATCTTGCCGATGAAGATGTGGATTCCACTGAAGTGGATCCGGTACCCGTACTCAATTGAGCCGGCCTCGGGACCCTAGCCCGCGTCATCGATGTAGAGCTTGCCGTGACGACCCTTGGTCATCCGGCCCACAACGTATCCCTTGATCCCTTCGAAGCTGCCCTTCAAGAACTCAAAACCACCGTGCGCTGGCCCCATGGTGGGTGCCAACTTTTGTGGAAGTGTCACGTCAGATGTCCTCATGGAAGTACTTAGTTGTGGAGCCATTGCGACGAGGTTAGCTTAAAGGGGTTAAACAGGACAAAGGACACGTGGAGTTTATATTGGTTGGGCCCCTTGCGGTGAAGGTAAAGGCCTAGTCCAGTTTGAGGTGGTATTGCTAGGGTTTTGATTACCAGGGAGCAAATACGCTGTGTCTGGCTCTCGATCTGTTGTTTCTTTTCCTAAGCTGCTGTCGGGTCGTCTCCTTATATACATGGGTTGACGCCCTGCGGCCTACAGAGTCCCGGCCGGCTCATACAAACGTGTCTGGCTCGGTGACTTATCTTACATGCCTTACAATACAAATTTACATTTACATGGCAGTTTATACTCATGGGCCTTAAGTCGCCTCTCGGTTTGGGCCTTGAGTTGCCTTCGGGCTCCGGTCCTTGTCCTCTGCATAATAGACTTCCATCTTAAGTGTCTTCATGGGCTTTGTCTTGATAAACCACCAAATACTTAACCTGGCCCCTCCTGGGCGGGTTAACCCAATAGTTATATCCCCAACAGCATGTGCGATGAAAACTAGAGTACAGACGGTTCTTTGATGTGAACGTTTGCGATGCCCGACGGACGCACACACGGTTGAGCCGTTGGATTAGTGCGTGGTTTCACCTTGGACTTGGGCATGCGAGTATCGGAGGGTTGAACGACATGAAAGCCATCTTACTTAGTCGAGCGCTTGCTGCGAAAAGAGCATAGAAGTATCCACAGGTGCTGGAAGTTTCCCCTTGCGTTGCCCCTGAGTGTTACTATGTATGTCTGCTCCAGCAGAACTATTTTCAGATTAAGCTTCATCCTGAATCTCATTGGCATTTGCAGACTGATCTTGGGAATCAGACATTGTGACCACTGGGCTAGGCTGCAAAGAGGGTTGGATCAGACGTCCAGCCTCAAGAGAACTCTCTTGAAGTGGTGACTCTAGAGCAGTACTAGTTATCTCGGCAGAAATATCCTCTGGAGCAGGAAGTAGCAGGGGTTTTTTGTTGTTGGCTTCAGGGTCTGAAAGTTCAGAGAGCTGAACTGTACTACCTGCTGCGGTGGTGCCCTGAGATGTGTTTTCCGTGAACTGGAGCCCCTTGGGACCAATAGCAACTTGGATTTCCACTTGAAGGTTGTCATGTCTGAAGCCATACCCATTGTTCCATGGTCCTACTGAAGCCAAGAGTGGACGCAGTGCCGCGAAGATTGCAGAGTTGAGTTGTTGGCGAGGCACTGCTTCTACAAGCAATAGAGACATAAGATGATCTTCTTGAGCCAAGAGACCAAAGCGAATACCCTCGGTATGCAGTTCCATTGACACAATAAGCCCTTCTTCAGAGACTGCAAGGTTGATTTGCATGTTGTCCGGAACAAAAGGAGGAGCCAGGGAATGTTCAGAGCCGGAATCTTCAAAGATTGTGATGGAATCATTCGATGCTTGTGCCTCACTATCAACTGTATTGTCATCAGGCACCAGCCCATCTTGCACAGCGAGTCCCTGTTTGGCAAGCCATGCTTGATATTTCATTAGAAACGGTGGCATGGGAGGAGCTGGTCGTTTAGGCCATGCACCCCACCCCTAGTTGGCGTTACCTGGAGCAGCATGTCCCCCTGGTGCAGCAATGGGTGGAGTCGCATTCTGCACAAGCCAGTCATGTACCTGCTGCTGGTAGAGTTGTTCTGCGATGAGGTCGGGGTCGAACTAGGGGTGTGGGTTGCCGTCAGGAGGTCATGGTTCTTCATTGGCCAGAGGAACCTCTTGGAGTAATGCATTCCAGTCATTTCTTCGGAGTATGGTGATTTGCACGGTCCTGCAGTCTCGCGCTCCCCGAAGCTGCCAGAACACAAATCTCTTAGGGACCAAATGGATACTGATCACCCGATCTTTGATTAGCATGAACCTATGGTCTTGCATTGGGTTATACCAGGAAACGGGAGAACCAAAGCCCCACAGAGATTTATTGATGTAATAGTGAGTATGATTATTGTACGGGAAGCCAAAATACATCAACCAGATCTCAATCTCAAAAGTAGTAGTGCGGCGGTTAAGAGCTTCATGGTGTGGAACAAATGCGATGAGCAGATCCTCTTCCTCTAGTTCAAATAGTGTGGCAACCGCTGTATCTCTAATAAACGAATCCAAAAATCCAAAGATCCCAATGCCAAATGGGTGATCACTAGACACCGTGGTGAAGAGCTCAGCTTCATGAAGAAAACCTTGGATCGTGCGGCAAATGGCGGCCCGGCGGTGCAGAGGAACATACTGACATTCTTCCGCAATTACCAGGTGGTTGTGGTTGAGGGGTGGGATTGGACCAACAACCATCCCACTGTGGATGACGCGGTTCGCCGGACCAGGCTTGACGGTGAAGCCCGACGGCAGAAACGGGACGGGGTTGAGGGGTAGTTTCCCATGGTGGCTTGGAGCGAGGGTGGCAGGCTTGGTGAATGGGTGGATTTGGGCGGTGACGATTGGGAAATCGATGTGGAAGCCAGAACATGAGGGGTAGAGTTGGTATGTTGAGTCTGTTTCGGGACCCACTTCCAGCATTGGCCGATTATCTTATTGTAGCAAGATCAAGCCGTGCGCCAGTAATGGCCACACGATACACATCTGACTATGGTGCGATGGTGTGGTTGCTTGCGTACGTTCAGTTGCACCCGTGCAGAGAATTTGGTGTGATTGATATTATTCTCTTGAGAATTCAATTTCAAACCATAAGACTGTCGGGTAATCCGGTAAGGGTAGTTAATTACCTTGTGATCAGGTGAGGAGCAATTAATGCAAATGACCCGAGCGTGGCAATGAATCTTCTAATGCCCCATTGTAGCCACCGGGGATAGAGGACCGCCCAATTTTTTGTGAGCGTGTAAATCCCGTCCTCAGAATAGCAAGCTTGTGCCAGGTCAGCCTTATGCTGGGCCGAGAGCAGAGGAGGCGAGGTTGAGTGGGCTGGAGCATATTTGAACGCCGATGTGAGGAAAGATTGGGGGGATTCGGATAGGTCACATTAATAGGGCATTGAAAATCACCCAGAGACAGATAAGCTGGAGTTTTAGTATCCTCTAATTCCGCTCGTCAGAGATATTTGTCCATTAAAGGTCTTTGTCGGCTCATGGCCATAGATGTCGGCTTTCCATTAATGCTTGCCACAATAGAGTCAAACCTGATTTGATCATCAACATTAAGCAAATGATCGGGCAAAATAGTTTGGATCATAGTGGAAGATGAAGCCTCTGCTGCATATGTATCAGAAAATTTCATGGATGACATAGGGACCAATGAAAACTTGTTGAATTCACGTCGAGATGAATCATTAATTTGTTTGCCCTGAGTGAAAAAACCATGTTTTGACGAGATAGCCATAGGACGGTGTGCAGAAATATCTGATAATGCCTTATTAGCATGTCAAACATTGGTAGAGGTGGGAGCAGGAGTAAAACGACCATTGAGAAGGTGGAAATGACAAACAAAATCCGGCCAAACTTGATCCTTTAGAACATAGATAAAGTGCCCCACTTTGTTGTTGGCCACTGAGAATCTAAAAGCTCGAGGGTTGATTTGAGTCACTTTGAAACCAGAGCATATACCACCATTGCAACATTGTAGTGCAATGCCAACAGAATCCATAGTAAGAGGAAAAGAGGCCGAGGTAAATGTGACGACAAGGAAGAACTCCTTGATGTCTTGAGAGAGAGAAAAATGAACAATAGATCCAAATTTTCTTCTCACCTAGTCTGCAAGGGCTAGGCCCGGGGCAAAGTCCCAATGTAGTAGACTCTCCATCTTGAACAAATTTAGAGATCACCATGGTTTTCGGTGGAGCAGGTGGAGGGGAGGAGAGGGGAGGAGAGAGGAGAGGAGCCATAAAAAAATGGTTTCCCACTATGTTATTATCATACTTGTGCATTATATGTAGCTAATATTTGAGTGTGTTTCATGAATGGATCAATGATTGATCATGATGGGCTAGGGATAACTTTCTTTAGTGTTGATATTCTAAAAGACATAGTTGTTTGTTGATATGCTTGAGTATTGAGGTCTTCATGTCAAATTATAGATTCTTGTTTTGAATCATCTAAGTTACAAATGTCCATGCTACAAAGAACAGAATATGAGATGAATATATGATGGGTAGCATTCCATATCAAATATTCATTTTTTATCATTTACCTACTCGAGGACGAGCAAGAATTAAGCTCGGGGATACTGATACGTCTCCAATGTATCTATAACTTTTGATTGTTCCATGCTATTAAAGTATCATTCTTGGATGTTTTATACTCATTTACTAGCAACTTTATATCATTTTTTGTGACTAAACTATTGACATAGTGCCCAGTGCCAGTTGCTATGTTTTGTTGTTCTTTACTTCACAAAAAACAATACCAAACGGAGTCGAAATGCCACGAAACTTTTTGGAGATTTTTTTCTACCCAGAAGATAGAGGAAGCCCTTGGGGCCCACTAGGTACCTGGGCGCGCCAGAGACCCCAGGCGCGCCCTGGTAGTTAGTGGGGCCCATGGCAGGCTTTTCCACCGACCTTCAGCTCTATAACTACTCTAAAATCTCAAAAACCCTAGGGGAGTCGACCAAACAAAATTCCAGCCGCCGCAAGTTCCAAAACAACGAGATCCAATCTAGATGACTTTTCCGGCACTCTGCTAGAGGGGCCAACAATCACGGAGGGGTTCTGTGACACCCAAAATTTTTATTTGGTTTTATCAAAATCTTTACTTGGTTTGAAGGAGGTTATTTAATTTTTTTTAAAAGGACTCTCCTTCTCAAAAACTTTCTTTTTATGACAAGTATTTTATTTGGTTTCATCCAAGACTTGGTCTTTGGTCTTGGAGGTTTTTCATCTTATGTTGACTCAACACCAATGTTTTTCATTGGGAAAGTTTTGGAAATCTTTTCCTAATAAAAAAAAGCCCTATGGCATATGGAGTGATCCTTTCCCTTTCAAAATTTCCTCTTACCATGACCTAAGTGGAAATCCCCCTCCCAAAAGCCATCTCCCCACTTTGTGCCAAGTCAAACTTCCATTCCAGCAAGTTAAACTTCCCCATGATTTTATCTCCATTTAATTTTAATCAAAAACCTTTTCTGTCCTCTATTTTGACCCTTGGAGATTTACAAAGGAACCAATAGTTCTCCTTTGAGTTTTGCCCCCAAACAAATTTCCCTGGCTAGTCCTTAGAACCCTCAACCAAGATCCAGGAAGATCCACTGGTCTCTAGTTCAAAATTTTCAAAATGTGCTTGCTGCAAGTTTGGGCCATATTTGCAAAATTTGGTGAAATTCATTTGTTTCCTTCTCCTAAAAATCTGAGGAAATTCAGGCAGCCTCTAGGTGCATCAAGAGGTCACCTCACAAAGTCCCAGCTCCAGAAAATTTTTCCTCGTGCCCAAATCATATCGTCTAACACCTGGCATGCACTGTACCTGTCGAAGTTCAGAGTTTCAGAGAAACAGTTTTAGAGCCAGTGTCGTTTTCTTCAGAACACCTTATCGATCTCGCCAGTAGCTGCAGTAGCACCTTGCGCCCTGTTCCTCCTTCTTATCCCCGCGCCGCACGGTCGCCTGGACGCTTGCGGGCGTCGGCGGTGAGCTGGTCGAGGTGCATCGCCCCATGCGCGGTGGCAGCAGCGCCCGCTATGGCTGCCAGAGAGGCGCAGCGTGGGACGGCGCCGTCCAGCACCGCCCAAGCCACCAGAGACCACCGCGTGGCCGTCCCCTCCTCTGTGCACGCTGCAGAGCCGTCGTCGTGAACTGGGAGGCACGGAGGGTGCCCCTGCCGCCGTCGTTCCCGTACGGCCGTTCCGTCGAGGACCGGAGCATTACCCCAATCCGGCCGAGGTTTTAGCGGGGAAACGGTGCCAGTGGAACACCACGATGATGCCAAACCACCTATACCCCCTACCCAACCTCTGCCTCGCCGAAATTGCTCGCCGGCATTATCCCGTTCACAGCCACCTCCTCGGATCGCCTATAAAAGGAGGTCCCGAGCTCGAACTCGAACACGCACCATCCCTACACCCAACAAGTACCACGCCAAGCCACTGGGAGGGCCTCGAGGAAGTCTTCTTCCCCAACTCCGGCCGCCTCGACCCGCTTCGGGATCCGGCAAGATTCACTCCAGTGCGTGCACCCCTGCCTCTCAACCCATGCCAGTAGCATCCTAGTGCATCCACCTCTCTAACCCGCGCACCAATTTGGAGTTTGCAGCACTCACCAGAGAGTTCCACCCTCGCCCGAACCACCGTTCGCCGGAGAGAAGGTCGTCGTTGACGTGGTGCTCACCGACGGCCAAGTCCACCACCCACCGACGCGGAAGGACACCCTGAACCCGTAGGTACCCTCCGATCACCCTACCTCGCCGTGGATCAACGCCGGCGACCACCGCAGCCTTCGGGCGCCGGCGAGCTCTGTTGGAGTTTGAACCTGATGGGTGGGACCCCCCATTAGCCTCTCCTTCTTTTCCTTCGAACCGTTTTCTGAAGGCACCTCCGGACAAAGTGTATTTTCTCTCTGGGCTGGCGTATTTCATACCGAAGCGTTTTCTGCTTTTTCAAACAAGCCCCTGGATCTTTTCTGTTTCATCACAGATTAGTCCTTGGACTAAAACCTTTATATCTTTTAAACAAAAGATGCTTTTTGATTGATTCTTTTTTTGTCAGTCTGATATTGTTGTCTAGTTCTTAATAGTATTTATTTGGAAAAAATTTAGAATAAGTTTTATACACGCAACGGTATTCACGTTAGTGTACGGTTTCTTTATACCGTAGATACCGGAGGAGGTGACGGAGCCGCGAACTTCGCCGAACTAGACTCCGACTTCTTCGAACCAGGCAAGCATGTTTGAACCTTTGATATGATGAGTGTTTTGAATGATTGCTTGAATAGTTTGTGCATGGCATATGGGCATCGGTGAGTGTTACGTTGCATGCAAGGCAACTAACCGTGTGCTTCGAGGTTTGCTGTAATCTTTTGATGAGTGATGACTTGAACATGTGGTGACATGAGAGGTAGTAAGATGGTATTGTTGTAGTATGCCAGTCTTATGTCAACTGTTAAACTCCGACGTTAACGTGGACCGAGCCACATTACCGTTCGTCCAACCCGTGCTGCCACATGTTTTCTGCAAAGAATAAGGTTTAGTAAGTTGCAAACCTCTTACCTTGTACACACCAAATAGAGGGGCCTAGATGAGGGTTCCATGGCCCTGGATTAAAGCCAGTCATCCGGTCAGGGGGCATGGGTGTTTCTGGTTGGGACCGAGAGGGGGGCACCCCTTAGAGCGCGCGATATAAATTTGATCCCATGCTACGCGAGGTTGTAGCCTCCCCGTCTCAAGGTTTTTCTTGAACGTTGCTTAGGGTGATGCCTGGCAACGGAATGTGAAATGGGTGTGTACTGGTTAGATGTGTTTCTCCTAAAATACCGTAAACAGAACTAGTCCCTTGTGACTATTGAAATCCGTTGGCTGTGGTTAAGAGTACAAACTCTGCAGAGTCAAAACCTTCCGAGTCATCGTGTCCATGGTCAAGGACCTGGGTTAATGTATCCAAACATTATCCGTATCAGTCTCAGTGTCAGTCCCTGTGTCAGTCTCCGTGGAAATCCCCGTTGAACAAGCTTGAGTGGTAAACCCGGTTGAATGTTATTACTGTGATGGACTAACCATTTTATTATTGCGTACCTGAGTATTTCCTTGAAATGATTTAACTTCATGAGCTACTCGAATATCGAGTTATGAAATATAAGCCCTTTATGTGATGTCGCTCAGACGTCCGACTGTGGCACCCTTGTTATTTACTTTTGATATAAGCCCTTTATGTGATGTCGCTCAGACGTCCGACTGTGGCACCCTTGTTATTTACTTTGGATATAAGCCCTTTATGTGATGTCGCTCAGACGTCCGACTGTGGCACCCTTGTTATTTACTTTTGATATAAGCCCTTTATGTGATGTCGCTCAGACGTCCGACTGTGGCACCCTTGTTATTTACTTTTGATATAAGCCCTTTATGTGATGTCGCTCAGACGTCCGACTGTGGCACCCTTGTTATTTACTTTTGATACAAGCCCTTTATGTGATGTCGCTCAGACGTCCGACTGTGGCACTCTTGTTATTTACTCTCGATATAAGCCCTTTTACATGATGTCGCTCAGACATCCGACTGTGGCACGCACTATCGTTTATATTCCATTATAAGCCCTTTATGTGGTGTCGCCCTGATGCCCGACTGCGGCATTGTTAATTTATTTGTACCCTTTCGAGGAGTCATTTCATAGACTCGATTGGCCTTCAGTATTACATTGGGATTTCGGGAGGACTACCGCCCGACTTCCTTTTTATTTTCCCACGCATTGCTATTTTATTATCTTAGTGCGCATTATTAATCTGTTCATATGCATCATGTTTGCATTTGTTATATCTTATTTCCAAACTGTCTTGCGAGTACTTTCATAGTACTCACCTGGCTTGTTGATTTGGCCAGATGTTGACGAAGGCGATCTCTTGGATGATGTGTTTGATAGCGAGTCCGACGCCTAGAGGAGTCCCAGTCAGTCCCGTGCGACCCTGGATTTGGTCACTTGTATTATATACGCTTCCGCCACCCACAATAGAAGTCCTCGAGCCTCACTCCGACGCTCGATGAGCTGTAAGATTCAGGAGTCCTGTCACCCACATCACTGTGACATATCCACCACCGCTTTTATTACGAGTCAGTAGTTATGCCACCATACCCCTTGTGTCATATCCGCCTTTATGTATTAATATTGGCGTGCTTGTAATAAATTGTTGAGCAGCCTCCGCTCAACCTTGTATTATATTTAGTACTCCTGGATATTTCTGTAATCAAGAATTTGTCTACCAGTAAGAAGGATTCTTCTCTACTGGTCCATTAAAGGGATCGGTTTCTCAATAAATGTTTATTGGAAAACCGATCGTGACAAACTTGGTATCAGAGCCAGGCTGACTGTAGGAAGCCACTAGGTGCGATCGCTAATCGATTATTAGCGTTTTTAGTGCTTTTTCAGTATTTTGCAAATGTAGCTACTTTCTGTTGGTCATCATAAATTTATGATGTGACTATTCAGAATTTTTGCCTACTTTTGCAGATGGCTGGCAACGACTGCGAGACACGGGTGTTCACCAATGTGCCTGAGGGGTTTGTCAAACTTCTCGTCTCCATCACCAAGCTCACGATTGGGCCAGCGACTCGTCCAGAGTTCACACTTTACCAGCACAAGCTCAGCGATGACGTGTCTATGCACCAGGCCGTGGTGCAATTCAAGGGAGGGCGTTCTGCGTCTCGCCACTTCCATTTTGTGGGAAGGGCCATGCCTACGGAGGGGCATGCCATGCAGATGGCCGCCCGTGAGGCGATAGCTCGTCTTCGGGATGTTCTTCCTACGATGAAGACTCGTCGCTACCGCTACCTCCCATGCCATGTGCCATATACTTGTCACTATGCATTCGCCTGCCATAGGGGAGAGAGAGATGAGGCTATCGAGATGCTGGTTGAATATCTCAAAGCTCTAGAGGCAGCTTTCGACAACCTCGTGGACGACCTTGTGGCTGCCCGTATGGACTCAGTTCAGGGCTGTTCTGCCAACAGGAGGGAGCTTCTCCACATGGCACCGCCGCTGACTTTCGTCTCGTCCTCGACATCCTATGCACCTGCCATTTTAGCCACCGCTCGCCCTCTGCCTACCACTGAGGAGTTCGACCAAGTCATTGCTCCTACTCCAAGTAGAGCTGCACCGCCTGTCGCACCCGCACAAACTCCTCAACATAGTGCTACGCGCCTGGAGCCTATTAGGGAGGAGGAGGAGGTTGAGTCTCCTGCACCTCTGGGCCTTACACTCGGCAGACATAAGGAAGTTTTCACCATCTCCGAATGAGTGCGCCTAGCAGCCGTGTGATGTACCCGCTTGTATGATATGTTTATATGTACATAGGTTTGGTGAGAAGTAGTTTGTGTGCGCATCATGTAGGAACTCGGAGAAGTGCACTAGCCTAAATAACATGTCAGGAATGTGTACGCACATCCTGAGTGATGTATTGTGTAATTACGACTCGCGTGTAAGATATGTACTGAGCAGTCCTTCTCCATGCGCAATCAAGTATTTTTCTTGGAAAAAATCTTGAGGTCTTTTAAATTTTCGCCTTTGCAAAAATTTCCTTGTGCCACACAGTTCTTCTCATGAGTTTTGCAAAAAATACCCCAGAGTGGAAAATGCCTCGTCCCTGGACTCGTTCCATGCCAAATCCACCGGAAGAAGTTTATGGGACCCAGACAAGCAACAACTTCACACAGGGGCAGCCTAGTCAGCAGGGCAGCGAGGCAGCATTTTCTCAAGTATGCCGCCTTTTCGAACAAAGCCAGCAGCAGCACCAAGAAATGATGAATCACGTTATCAATATGGGAAATCACCGTGAGCCATACCAACCGCATTCCAAGTTGTCTGAGCTACAGAAGACACGTCCTCCAACATTTGCTCACACTGATAGGCTGCTTGAGGCCGATGATTGGCTTCGAGACATCGAAAGGAAGTTGATTATTGCACAATGTTGAGATCGTGAGAAGGTGCTTTATGCACCTCACTACCTCACTGGAGCAGCTGCAGCATGGTGGGAAAATTTTCTACACATGCACCCCAATGAACATAACATCACCCGGGAAGAGTTTAAGGAGGGTTTTCGTGGGGCGCACATCCCCAGGAGCATTATAAAGATCAAGAAAAGGGAGTTTGATGACCTCAAGCAGAGAGGCATGACAGTGACTGAGTATAACAGTCAGTTTACTCAACTATCTCGTTATGCCTACGATGAGCATATGAATGAGAATAAAAAGATGGAAAAAAATTTGGACGGCCTGGCGCCAGCACTAAAATGCCAACTGGTTGTACACACCTTTCCAGATTTCAAAACATTGGTTGACAAGGCTATTACATTGGAGAATGAGCGCCGCAGCCTGGAGGATATTCGCAAGCGAAAAAGGGACAAGACGACTCATGCTCGCAACAACCGGAGCAAGACTGATATTCAGAGGAATGAAGCGAGAAAATCCACGACCACTGCTCTAAGGCCAACCAAACATTTCCAATCAAGGGACAAGGACTTTACGTACCGCCCAAGTGTCACTTGCTATGCTTGTGGAGAGGAAGGGCACTATGCCAAACAGTGCCGAAAGCCAAGGAACTCGGGCCCCAAGCCGAACAATGGTGGAAATAATCCAGCCCCCAGGCGTAACAATTTCAACCCCAACAACAATCACAAGAAGGGTCACCTGAACCATGTGACCAAGGAGGAAGCACAGAATGCCCCAGATATCGTGCTCGGTACGTTCCCTGTCAACACAATACCTGCCACGGTTTTGTTTGATTCTGGAGCTTCTCACTCGTTCATTTCGAAGAGTTTTGTTTTGCAACATGGTTTTCCGACACTTTCTTTGGAAAAGTCTATGATCATCATGTCCCCCGGGAATAAGCAGATCACTCAGAGTTACTGCCAAGGCGTGATTATTGAGTTTGAAAGACTAGAGTTTCAGGCGAATCTCATCGTGTTGGAAAATAAAGGACTGGATGTTATCCTAGGAATGGACTGGTTAACCACCAACAAGGGATTTATCGACTGTTTCAATCGGACTGTGATTCTTACTCATCATCACGGCAAGACAATAAAAGTTGCAGCTCAAGAGAGACCACGGTCACGGCAACCAAAGTTGAACAAGGTGGACATTTCAGAATTGAGAAAAGTTCCAGTGGTGTGTGAGTTTCCCGACGTATTTCCCGAAGAACTACCAGGCATGCCACCAGACCGAGAGATAGAGTTCAGCATTGAACTAGCACCTGGCACCACCCCCATTTACAAGAAACCTTATAGAATGGCACCCTCCGAGTTGGTAGAATTAAAGAAGCAAATAAAAGAATTACTGGACAAAGGATTTATATGAGCCAGCTCCTCACCTTGGGGTTCACCAGTATTATTTGCCAAGAAAAAGGATGGGACACTGAGATTGTGTATAGACTATCGAGCACTCAACATGGTCACCATCAAAAACAAATATCCGATGCCACGGATAAATGATGTATTTGACCAGCTCGCACAAGCCAAGGTGTTCTCAAAAATTGATTCAAGATCGGGATATCAACAATTAAAAGTACGGACAGAAGATATCCCTAAGACAGCATTCACCTCCAGATACGGATTATATGAGTTCACAGTAATGCCATTCGGACTAACGAACGCCCCCGCATATTTCGTCCACCTCATGAACAAAGTGTTTATGAAATTCATGTACAAATTTGTTGTGGTGTTCATTGACGATATTCTGGTATACTCAAGGACACCGGAAGAACATGCTGAACACCTCAGAATTGTATTTGGAGAATTAAGGAAAACATCAATCCTACGCCAAATTCAGCAAATGTGAATTTTGGTTAAGACAGGTTGGTTTTCTAGGCCATGTTTTAACCCAAGAAGGCGTTGCCGTAGACCCAGAGAAGGTTAAGGCCGTACTTGGCTGGAAACCGCCAGCCAACGTAAGAGATGTACGAAGTTTCCTAGGAATGGCTGGATATTACCGAAGGTTTATTGAAGGATTCTCCACCGTGGCAAAACCAATGACAGAGTTACTCAAAAAAGACAAGAAATTTGTATGGACTGAAGCGTGCGAGAAAAGCTTCCAAGAACTCAAGAGGAAATTAACAACAACGTCGGTTTTGGTTGTGCCGGACATACACAAAAGTTTTGATGTGTATTGTGACGCATCCCGGAAGGGCCTCGGGTGCGTATTGATGCAGGACGGCAAAGTGGTCGCATATGCTTCCAGGCAACTACGGAAGCATGAATAAAATTATCCTACTCATGACTTGGAGCTAGCAGCAGTCATCCATGCACTCAAAGAGTGGAGGCACTTTTTGCTGGGAAATCGTTGTGAAATATATACGGATCATAAAAGCCTTAAATATATTTTCACGCAACCAGAGCTCAATTTACGACAATGACGCTGGTTGGTATTAGTCAAGGACTATGATGTCGGCATTCACTACCATCCAGGGAAAGCAAATGTAGTGGCAGACGCTCTTAGTCGGAACCCCAGCTCGGGCAACGACAGTCTACAGAACTTGAGTCCTGAAATTCAGCAGGAGTTCGCCAAACTCGACATGGTGATAGTCGCGGAGGGCAACGTATCAAATCTGGAGATACAGCCCACCCTAATGGAACAAATTAAGGAGGCTCAGCATGGACATCCCAGCATCGAAGGTATAAAGAGAAAAATGAGCCTTGGCAAGGCTTCAGAGTTCGTCATAGACAATGAGGGAGTATTATGGTACGGGGACAGACTTTGCGTACCAAACATTGAGGACCTCAAACAGCAAATCCTAACCGAAAGCCACACCACCCCATATTCAATCCACCCTGGAGGAACCAAAATGTACAAAGACATTCAGGAAAGATTTTGGTGGCACGGTATGAAGAGGGATATAGCCACATTCATTGCATGTTGTGATTCGTGTCAGCGCATTAAAGCCGAGCACCAAAAACCAGCAGGGCTGCTACAGCCAAACAGGATACCTGAGTGGAAATGGGACGAAATTGGAATGGATTTTATCGTCGGACTACCTCGATCACAACGCGGAAATGATGCCATATGGGTCATCACAGATAGGCTAACCAAGGTAGCACATTTCATTCCCGTGAAGACGACCTACTCCACTCAGAAGCTTGCTAAGCTTTATCTCTCCCGTATAGTTTGTCTGCATGGAGTCCCAAAGACCATAATATCCGACCGGGGCACTCAATTTGTCTCTAAATTTTGGGATCACTTACAACAAGCTCTGGGCACTCAACTAGCATTCAGTACAGCGTACCACCCCCAGACTGATGGACAAACTGAACGCGTGAACCAAATCCTAGAGACATGCTGAGAGCCTGTGTTCTCACCTATGGAACCAGTTGGGAGGAAAGCTTGCCATATGCCGAGTTCGCATACAACAACAGTTACCAAGCCAGCCTACAAATGGCACCTTTTGAAGCATTGTACGGACGGAGATGTCGTACCCCATTAAACTGGTCAGAAACAGGTGACAGTCGTATCTTCGGCCCAGGCATGCTCAAGGAAGCCGAGGAGAAAGTTAAACAAATCAGGGACCGACTCAAGACAGCTCAAAGCCGACAAAAGAGCTATTACGATCGAAAACATCGTGAGGTCAGCTTTGAACCCGGTGAATATGTATACCTACGAGTGTCTCCTATGAGGGGCCTGCAACGGTTCAAAATTAAAGGGAAGCTAGCCCCAAGATTTATTGGACCCTTCTGTGTAGTTGCACGAAGAGGCACAGTAGCCTACCAGCTAGACCTACCCAAAGAGCTGTCAGACGTCCACGACGTGTTCCACGTCTCACAGTTGAGGAAATGTGTGAGCAACCCGGAAAAGCATGTATCTCATGAGAGCATTGACGTGCAACCAGACCTCACCTACAGAGAGCGGCCAGTAAAAATATTGGAAGAATCTGAAAGGAGGACCCGTCAGAAAACAATTAAATTTTTCAAGGTTCAGTGGAGCAATCACACCGAGGATGAAGCAACATGGGAAAGAGAGGATTTTCTTCAGGCAGAGTACCCACATCTTTTTGAGGATCAGCTGAAATCTCGGGGACGAGATTTTTCCTAAGGGGGTAGGTGTTGTGACACCCAAAAATTTTATTTGGTTTTATCAAAATCTTTACTTGGTTTGAAGGAGGTTATTTAAATTTTTTTTTAAAAAGGACTCTCCTTCTCAAAAACTTTCTTTTTATGACAAGTATTTTATTTGGTTTCATCCAAGACTTGGTCTTTGGTCTTGGAGGTTTTTCATCTTATGTTGACTCAACACCAATGTTTTTCATTGGGAAAGTTTTGGAAATCTTTTCCTTATAAAAAAAAGCCCTATGGCATATGGAGTGATCCTTTCCCTTTCAAAATTTCCTCTCGCCATGACCTAAGTGGAAATCCCCCTCCCAAAAGCCATCTCCCCACTTTGTGCCAAGTCAAACTTCCATTCCAGCGAGTTAAACTTCCCCATGATTTTATCTCCATTTATTTTTAATCAAAAACCTTTTCTGTCCTCTATTTTGACCCTTGGAGATTTACAAAGGAACCACTAGTTCTCCTTTGAGTTTTGCCCCCAAACAAATTTCCCTGGCTAGTCCTTAGAACCCTCAACCTAGATCCAGGAAGATCCACTGGTCTCCAGTTCAAAATTTTCAAAATGTGCTTGCTGCAAGTTTGGGCCATATTTGCAAAATTTGGTGAAATTCATTTGTTTCCTTCTCCTAAAAATCTGAGGAAATTCAGGCAGCCTCTAGGTGCATCAAGAGGTCACCTCACCAAGTCCCAGCTCCAGAAAATTTTTCCTCGTGCCCAAATCATATCGTCGAACACCTGGCATGCACTGTACCTGTCGAAGTTCAGAGTTTCAGAGAAACAGTTTTAGAGCCAGTGTCGTTTTCTTCAGAACACCTTGTCGATCTCGCCAGTAGCTGCAGTGGCACCTTGCGCCCTGTTCCTCCTTCTTATCCCCGCGCCGCACGGTCGCCTGGACGCTTGCGGGCGTCGGCGGTGAGCTGGTCGAGGTGCATCGCCCCATGCGCGGTGGCAGCAGCGCCCGCTATGGCTGCCAGAGAGGCGCAGCGTGGGACGGCGCCGTCCAGCACCGCCCAAGCCACCAGAGACCACCGCGTGGCCGTCCCCTCCTCTGTGCACGCTGCAGAGCCGTCGTCGTGAACTGGGAGGCACGGAGGGCGCCCCTGCCGCCGTCGTTCCCGTACGGCCGTTCCGTCGAGGACCGGAGCATTACCCCAATCCGGCCGAGGTTTTAGCGGGGAAACAGTGCCAGTGGAACACCACGATGATGCCAAACCACCTATACCCCCTACCCAACCTCTGCCACGCCGTAATTGCTCGCCGGCATTATCCCGTTCACAGCCACCTCCTCGGATCGCCTATAAAAGGAGGTCCCGAGCTCGAACTCGAACACGCACCATCCCTACACCCACAAGTACCACGCCAAGCCACTGGGAGGGCCTCGAGGAAGTCTTCTTCCCCAACTCCGGCCGCCTCGACCCGCTTCGGGATCCGGCAAGATTCACTCCAGTGCGTGCACCCCTGCCTCTCAACTCATGCCAGTAGCATCCTAGTGCATCCACCTCTCTAACCCGCGCACCAATTTGGAGTTTGCAGCACCCACCGGAGAGTTCCACCCTCGCCCGAACCACCGTCCGCCGGAGATAAGGTCGCCGTCGACGTGGTGCTCACCGACGGCCAAGTCCACCACCCACCGACGCGGAAGGACACCCTGAACCCGTAGGTACCCTCTGATCACCCTACCTCGCCGTGGATCGGCGCCGGCGACCACCGCAGCCTTCGGGCGCCGGCGAGCTCTGTTGGAGTTTGAACCTGACGGGTGGGACCCCCCCGTCAGCCTCTCTTCTTTTCCTTCGAACCGTTTTCTGAAGGCGCCTTCGGGCAAAGTGTGTTTTCTCTCTGGGCTGGCGTATTTCATACCGAAGCGTTTTCTGCTTTTTCAAACAAGCCCCTGGATCTTTTCTGTTTCATCACAGATTAGTCCTTGGACTAAAACCCTTATATCTTTTAAACAAAAGATGCTTTTTGATTGATTCTTTTTTGTCAGTCTTATATTTTTGTCTAGTTTTTATAGTATTTATTTGGAAAAAATTTGGAATAATTTTTATACACGCAACGGTATTCACGTTAGTATACGGTTTCTTTATACCGTAGATTCCGGAGGAGGTGACGGAGCCGCGAACTTCGCCGAGCTAGACTCCGACTTCTCCGAACCAGGCAAGCATGTTTGAACCTTTGATATGATGAGTGTTTTGCATGTTTGCTTGAATAGTTTGTGCATGGCATATGGGCATCGGTGAGTGTTACGTTGCATGCAAGGCAACTAACCGTGTGCTTCGAAGTTTGACTGTGATCTTTTGATGAGAGATGACCTGATCATGTGGTGACATGAGAGGTAGTAAGATGGTATTGTTGTAGCATGCCAGTCTTATGTCAACCGTTAAACTCCGACGTTAACGTGGACCGAGCCACGTTACCGTTCGTCCCTTTCCGTGCTGCCACATGTTTTCTGCAAAGAATACGGTTTAGTAAGTTGCAAACCTCTTTCCTTGTACACACCAAATAGAGGGGCCGGGATGAGGGTTCCATGGCCCTGGATTAAAGCCAGTCATCCGGTCAGGGGGCATGGGTGTTTCCGGTTGGGACCGAGAGGGGGGCACCCCTTAGAGCGCGCGATATAAATTTGATCCCATGCTACGCGAGGTTGTAGCCTCCCCGTCTCAAGGTTTTTCTTGAACGTTGCTTAGGGTGATTCCTGGCAACGGAATGTGGAATGGGTGTGTACTGGTTAGATGTGTTTCTCCTAAAATACCGTAAACGGAACTAGTCCCTTGTGACTACTGAAATCCGTTGGCTGTGGTTAAGAGTACAAACTCTGCAGAGTCAAAACCTTCCGAGTCATCGTGTCCATGGTCAAGGACCTGGGTCAATGTATCCAAACAGTATCCATATCAGTCTCAGTGTCAGTCCCTGTGTCAGTCTCCGTGGAAATCCCCGGTGAACAAGCTTGAGTGGTAAACCCGGTTGAATGTTATTCCTGTGGATGGACTAACCATTTTATTATTCGTACCTGAGTATTTCCTTGAAATGATTTAACTTCATGAGCTACTGGAATATCGAGTTATGAAATATAAGCCCTTTATGTGATGTCGCTCAGACGTCCGACTGTGGCACCCTTGTTATTTACTTTTGATATAAGCCCTTTATGTGATGTCGCTCAGACGTCCGACTGTGGCACTCTTGTTATTTACTTTTGATATAAGCCCTTTATGTGATGTCGCTCAGACGTCCGACTGTGGCACTCTTGTTATTTACTTTTGATATAAGCCCTTTATGTGATGTCGCTCAGACGTCCGACTGTGGCACTCTTGTTATTTACTTTTGATATAAGCCCTTTATGTGATGTCGCTCAGACGTCCGACTGTGGCACTCTTGTTATTTACTTTTGATATAAGCCCTTTACGTGATGTCGCCCAGACGTCCGACTGTGGCACACACTGTCGTTTATATTCCATTATAAGCCCTTTATGTGGTGTCGCCCTGACGCCCGACTGCGGCATTGTTAATTTATTTGTACCCTTTCGAGGAGTCATTTCAGACACTCGATTGGCCTTCAGTATTACATTGGGATTTCGGGAGGACTACCGCCCGACTTCCTTTTTATTTCCCATGCATTGCTATTTATTATCTGAGTGCGCATTGTTAATCCGTTCATATGCATCATGTTTGCATTTGTTATATCTTATGTCCAAACTGTCTTGCGAGTACTTTCATAGTACTCACCTGGCTTGTTGATTTGGCCAGATGTTGACGAAGGCGATCTCATGGATGATGAGTTTGATAGCGAGTCCGACGCCTAGAGGAGTCCCAGTCAGTCCCGTGCGATCCTGGATTTGGTCACTTGTATTATATACGCTTCCGCCACCCACAATAAAAGTCCTCGAGCCTCACTCCGACGCTCGATGAGCTGTAAGATTTAGGAGTCCTGTCACCCACTTCACTGTGACATATCCACCACCACTTTTATTACGAGTCAGTAGTTATGCCACCATACCCCTTGTGTCATATCCGCCTTTATGTATAATATCGGCGTGCTTGTAATAAATTGTTGAGCAGCCTCCGCTCAACCTTGTATTATATTTAGTACTCCTGGATATTTCTGTAATCAGAATTTGTCTACCAGTAAGAAGGATTCTTCTCTACTGGTCCGTTAAAGGGATCGGTTTCTCAATAAATGTTTTATTGGAAAACCGGTCGTGACAAACTTGGTATCAGAGCCAGGCTGACTGTAGGAAGCCACTAGGTGCGATCGCTAATCGGTTATTAGCGTTTTTAGTGCTTTTTCAGCATTTTGCAAATGTAGCTATTTTCTGTTGGTCATCATAAATTTATGATTTGACTATTCAGAATTTTTGCCTACTTTTGCAGATGGCTGGCAACGACTGCGAGACACGGGTGTTCACCAATGTGCCTGAGGGGTTTGTCAAACTTCTCGTCTCCATCACCAAGCTCACGATCGGGCCAGCGACTCGTCCAGAGTTCACACTTTACCAGCACAAGCTCAGCGACGACGTGTCTATGCACCAGGCCGTGGTGCAATTCAAGGGAGGGACGTTCTGCGTCTCGCCACTTCCGTTTTGTGGGAAGGGCCATGCCTACGGAGAGGCATGCCATGCAGATGGCCGCCCGTGAGGCGATAGCTCGTCTTCGGGATGTTCTTCCTACGATGAAGACTCGTCGCTACCGCTACCTCCCATGCCATGTGCCATATACTTGTCACTATGCATTCGCCTGCCATAGGGGAGAGAGAGATGAGGCTATCGAGATGCTGGTTGAATATCTCAAAGCTCTGAGGCAGCTTTCGACAACCTCGTGGACGACCTTGTGGCTGCCCGTATGGACTCAGTTCAGGGCTGTTCTGCCAACAGGAGGGAGCTTCTCCACATGGCACCGCCACTGACTTTCGTCTCGTCCTCAGCATCCTATGCACCTGCCATTTTAGCCACCGCTCGCCGTCTGCCTACCACTGAGGAGTTCGACCAAGTCATTGCTCCTACTCCAAGTAGAGCTGCACCGCCTGTCGCACCCGCACCAACTCCTCAACGCAGTGCTACGCGCCTGGAGCCTATTAGGGAGGAGGAGGAGGTTGAGTCTCCTGCACCTCTGGGTCTTACCCTCGGCAGACAGAAGGAAGTTTTCACCATCTCCGACTGAGTGCGCCTAGCAGCCGTGTGATGTACCCGCTTGTATGATATGTTTATATGTACATAGGTTTGGTGAGAAGTAGTTTGTGTGCGCATCATGTAGGAACTCGGAGAAGTGCACTAGCCTAAATAACATGTCAGGAATGTGTACGCACATCCTGAGTGATGTATTGTATAATTACGACTCGCGTGTAAGATATGTACTGAGCAGTCCTTCTCCATGCGCAATCAAGTATTTTTCTTGGAAAAATCTTGAGGTCTTTTAAATTTTCGCCTTTGCAAAATTTCCTTGTGCCACACAGTTCTTCTCATGAGTTTTGCAAAAAATACCCCAGAGTGGAAAATGCCTCGTCCCTGGACTCGTTCCATGCCAAATCCACCGGAAGAAGTTTATGGGACCCAGACAAGCAACAACTTCACACAGGGGCAGTCTAGTCAGCAGGGCAGCGAGGCAGCATTTTCTCAAGTATGCCGCCTTTTCGAACAAAGCCAGCAGCAGCACCAAGAAATGATGAATCACGTTATCAATATGGGAAATCACCGTGAGCCATACCAACCGCATTCCAAGTTGTCTGAACTACAGAAGACACGTCCTCCAACGTTCGCTCACACTGATAGGCCGCTTGAGGCCGATGATTGGCTTCGAGACATCGAAAGGAAGTTGATTATTGCACAATGTTCAGATCGTGAGAAGGTGCTTTATGCACCTCACTACCTCACTGGAGCAGCTGCAGCATGGTGGGAAAATTTTCTACACATGCACCCCAATGAACATAACATCACCTGGGAAGAGTTTAAGGAAGGTTTTCGTGGGGCGCACATCCCCAGGAGCATTATAAAGATCAAGAAAAGGGAGTTTGATGACCTCAAGCAGAGAGGCATGACAGTGACTGAGTACAATAGTCAGTTTACTCAATTATCTCGTTATGCCTACGATGAGCATATGACTGAGAATAAAAGATGGAAAAAATTTGGACGGCCTGGCGCCAGCACTAAATGCCAACTGGTCGTACACACCTTTCCAGATTTCAAAACACTGGTTGACAAGGCTATTACATTGGAGAATGAGCGCCGCAGCCTGGAGGATATTCGCAAGCGAAAAAGGGACAAGACGACTCATGCTCGCAACAACCGGAGCAAGACTGATATTCAGAGGAATGAAGCGAGAAAATCCACGACCACTGCTCTAAGGCCAACCAAACATTTCCATTCAAGGGACAAGGACTTTACGTACCGCCCAGGTGTCACTTGCTATGCTTGTGGAGAGGAAGGGCACTATGCCAAACAGTGCCCAAAGCCAAGGAACTCGGCCCCCAAGCCGAACAATGGTGGAAATAATCCAGCCCCCAGGCGTAACAACTTCAACCCCAACAACAATCACAAGAAGGGTCACCTGAACCATGTGACCAAGGAGGAAGCACAGAATGCCCCAGATATCGTGCTCGGTACGTTCCCTGTCAACACAATACCTGCCACGGTTTTGTTTGATTCTGGAGCTTCTCACTCGTTCATTTCGAAGAGTTTTGTTTTGCAACATGGTTTTCCGATACTTCTTTGGAAAAGTCCATGATCATCAAGTCCCCCGGGAATAAGCAGATCACTCAGAGTTACTGCCAAGGTGTGATTATTGAGTTTGAAAGACTAAAGTTTCAGGCGAATCTCATCGTGTTGGAAAATAAAGGACTGGATGTTATCCTAGGAATGGACTGGTTAACCACCAACAAGGGATTTATCGACTGTTTCAATCGGACTGTGATTCTCACTCACCATCACGGCAAGACAATAAAAGTTGCAGCTCAAGAGAGACCACGGTCACGGCAACCAAAGTTGAACAAGGTGGACATTTCAGAATTGAGAAAAGTTCCAGTGGTGTGTGAGTTTCCCGACGTATTTCCCGAAGAACTACCAGGCATGCCACCAGACCGAGAGATAGAGTTCAGCATTGAACTAGCACCTGGCACCACCCCCATTTACAAGAAACCTTATAGAATGGCACCCTCCGAGTTGGTAGAATTAAAGAAGCAAATAAAAGAATTACTGGACAAAGGATTTATACGAGCCAGCTCCTCACCTTGGGGTTCACCAGTATTATTTGCCAAGAAAAAGGATGGGACACTGAGATTGTGTATAGACTATCGAGCACTCAACATGGTCACCATCAAAAACAAATATCCGATGCCACGGATAAATGATTTATTTGACCAGCTCGCACAAGCCAAGGTGTTCTCAAAAATTGATTTAAGATCGGGATATCATCAATTAAAGGTACGGACAGAAGATATCCCTAAGACAGCATTCACCTCCAGATACGGATTATATGAGTTCACAGTAATGCCGTTTGGACTGACGAACGCCCCCGCATATTTCGTCCACCTCATGAACAAAGTGTTTATGAAATTTATGGACAAATTTGTTGTGGTGTTCATTGATGATATTCTGGTATACTCAAGACACCGGAAGAACATGCTGAACATCTCAGAATTGTATTGGGAGAATTAAGGAAACATCAATTGTACGCCAAATTCAGCAAATGTGAATTTTGGCTAAGACAGGTTGGTTTTCTAGGCCATGTATTGACCCAAGAGGGCGTTGCCGTAGACCCAGAAAAGTCAAGGCCGTACTTGGCTGGAAACCACCAGCCAACGTAACAGATGTACGAAGTTTCCTAGGAATGGCTGGATATTACCGAAGGTTTATTGAAGGATTCTCCACCGTGGCAAAACCAATGACACAGTTACTCAAGAAAGATAAGAAATTTGTATGGACTGAAGCGTGCGAGAAAAGCTTCCAAGAACTCAAGAGGAAATTAACAACAGCACCGGTTTTGGTTGTGCCGGACATACACAAAAGTTTTGAAGTGTATTGTGACGCATCCCGGAAGGGCCTCGGGTGCGTATTGATGCAGGACGGCAAAGTTGTCGCATATGCTTCCAGGCAACTACGGAAGCATGAAGAAAATTATCCTACTCATGACTTGGAGCTAGCAGCAGTCATCCATGCACTCAAAGAGTGGAGGCACTTTTTGCTGGGAAATCGTTGTGAAATATATACGGATCATAAAAGCCTTAAATATATTTTCACGCAACCAGAGCTCAATTTACGACAACGACGCTGGTTGGAATTAGTCAAGGACTATGATGTCGGCATTCACTACCATCCAGGGAAAGCAAATGTAGTGGCAGACGCTCTTAGTCGGAACCCCAGCTCGGGCAACGACAGTCTACAGAACTTGAGGCCTGAAATTCAGCAGGAGTTCGCCAAACTCAACATGGTGATAGTCGCCGAGGGCAACGTATCAAATCTGGAGATACAGCCCACCCTAATGGAACAGATTAAGAAGGCTCAGCATGGACATCCCAGCATCGAAGGTATAAAGAGAAAAATGAGCCTTGGCAAGGCTTCAGAGTTCGTCATAGACAATGAGGGAGTATTATGGTACGGGGACAGACTTTGCGTACCAAACATTGAGGACCTCAAACAGCAAATCCTAACCGAAAGCCACACCGCCCCATATTCAATCCACCCTGGAGGAACCAAAATGTACAAAGACATTCAGGAAAGGTTTTGGTGGCACGGTATGAAGAGGGATATAGCCACATTCATTGCATGTTGTGATTCGTGTCAGCGCATTAAAGCCGAGCACCAAAAACCAGCAGGGCTGCTACAGCCAAACAGGATACCTGAGTGGAAATGGGACGAAATTGGAATGGATTTTATCGTCGGACTACCTCGATCACAACGCGGAAATGATGCCATATGGGTCATCACAGATAGGCTAACCAAGGTAGCACATTTCATTCCCGTGAAGACGACCTACTCCACTCAGAAGCTTGCTAAGCTTTATCTCTCCCGTATAGTTTGTCTGCATGGAGTCCCAAAGACTATAATATCCGACCGGGGCACTCAATTTGTCTCTAAATTTTGGGATCACTTACAACAAGCTCTGGGCACTCAACTAGCATTCAGTACAGCGTACCACCCCCAGACTGATGGACAAACTGAACGCGTGAACCAAATCCTAGAGGACATGCTGAGAGCCTGTGTTCTCACCTATGGAACCAGTTGGGAGGAAAGCTTGCCATATGCCGAGTTCGCATACAACAACAGTTACCAAACCAGCCTACAAATGGCACCTTTTGAAGCATTGTACGGACGGAGATGTCGTACCCCATTAAACTGGTCAGAAACAGGTGACAGTCGTATCTTCGGCCCAGGCATGCTCAAGGAAGCCGAGGAGAAAGTTAAACAAATCAGGGACCGACTCAAGACAGCTCAAAGCCGACAAAAGAGCTATTACGATCGAAAACATCGTGAGGTCAGCTTTGAACCCGGTGAATATGTATACCTACGAGTGTCTCCTATGAGGGGCCTGCAACGGTTCAAAATTAAAGGGAAGCTAGCCCCAAGATTTATTGGACCCTTCTGTGTAGTTGCACGAAGAGGCACAGTAGCCTACCAGCTAGACCTACCCAAAGAGCTGTCAGACGTCCACGACGTGTTCCACGTCTCACAGTTGAGGAAATGTGTGAGCAACCCGGAAAAGCATGTATCTCATGAGAGCATTGACGTGCAACCAGACCTCACCTACAGAGAGCGGCCAGTAAAAATATTGGAAGAGTCTGAAAGGAGGACCCGTCAGAAAACAATTAAATTTTTCAAGGTTCAGTGGAGCAATCACACCGAGGATGAAGCAACATGGGAAAGAGAGGATTTTCTTCAGGCAGAGTACCCACATCTATTTGAGGATCAGCTGAAATCTCGGGGACGAGATTTTTCCTAAGGGGGTAGGTGTTGTGACACCCAAAAATTTTATTTGGTTTTATCAAATCTTTATTTGATTTGAAGGAGGTTATTTAAATTTTTTTTAAAAGGACTCTCCTTCTCAAAAAATTTCTTTTATGACAAGTATTTTCTTTGGTTCATCCAAGACTTGATCTTTGGTCTTGGAGGTTTTTCATCTTGTGTTGACTCAACACAAATGTTTTTCATTGGGAAAGTTTTTGAAAATCTTTTCTTTTAAAATAGCCCTATGGCATATGGAGTGATCCTTTCCCTTTCAAAATTTCCTCTTGCCATGACCTAAGTGGAAATCCCCCTCCCAAAAGCCATCTCCCCACTTTGTGTCAAGATAAACTTCAATCCAGCAAGTTAAACTTCCCCATGATTTTATCTCCATTTATTTCTAATCAAAAACCTTTTCTGTCCTCTATTTTGACCCTTGGAGATTTACAAAGGGACCACTAGTTCTCCTTTGAGTTTTGCCTCCAAACAAATTTCCCTGGCTAGTCCTTAGAACCCTCAACCAAGATCCAGGAAGATCCACTGGTCTCCAGTTCAAAATTTTCAAAATGTGCTTGCTGCAAGTTTGGGCCATATTTGCAAAATTTGGTGAAATTCATTTGTTTCCTTCTCCTAAAAATCTGAGAAAATTCAGGCAGCCTCTAGGTGCATCAAGAGGTCACCTCACCAAGTCCCAGCTCCAGAAAATTTTTCCTCGTGCCCAAATCATATCGTCGAACACCTGGCATGCACTGTTACTGTCGAAGTTCAGAGTTTCAGAGAAACAGTTTCAGAGCCAGTGTCGTTTTCTTCAGAACACCATGTCGATCTCGCCAGTAGCTGCAGTGGCACCTTGCGCCCTGTTCCTCCTTCTTATCCCCGCGCCGCACGGTCGCCTGGACGCTTGCGGGCGTCGGTGGCGAGCTGGCCGAGGTGCATCGCCCCATGCGCGGCGGCAGCAGCACCCGCTGTGGCTGCCAGAGAGGCGCAGCGTGGGACGGTGTCGTCCAGCACCTTCCAAGCAACCAGAGACCAGCGCGTGGCCGTCCCCTCCTCTGTGCACGCTGCAGAGCCGTCGTCGTGAACTGGGAGGCACAGAGCGTGCTCCCTGCCGCCGTCGTGCCCGTACGGCCGTTCCGTCGAGGACCGGAGCATTACCCCAATCTGGCCGAGGTTTTAGCGGGGAAACGGTGCCAGTGGAACACCACGATGATGCCAAACCACCTAAACCCCCTACCCAACCTCTGCCTCGCCGTAATTGCTCGCCGGCGTTATCCCGTTCACGGCCACCTCCTCGGATCGCCTATAAAAGGAGGTCCCGAGCTCGAACTCGAACACGCACCATCCCTACACCCCACAAGTACCACGCCAAGCCACTGGGAGGGCCTCGAGGAAGTCTTCTTCCCCAACTCCGGCCGCCTCGACCCGCTTCAGGATCCGGCAAGATTCACTCCAGTGCGTGCACCCCTGCCTCTCAACCCATGCCAGTAGCCTCCTAGTGCATCCACCTCTCTAACCCGCGCACCAATTTGGAGTTTGCAGCACCCACCGGAGAGTTCCACCCTCGCCCGAACCACCGTCCGCCGGAGATAAGGTCGCCGTCGACGTGGTGCTCACCGACGGCCAAGTCCACCACCCACCGACGCGGAAGGACGCCCTGAACCCGTAGGTACCCTCCGATCACCCTACCTCGCCGTGGATCAACGCCGGCGACCACCGCAGCCTTCGGGCGCCGGCGAGCTCTGTTGGAGTTTGAACCTGACGGGTGGGACCCCCCCGTCAACCTCTCCTTCTTTTCCTTCGAACCGTTTTCTGAAGGCACCTTCGGGCAAAGTGTGTTTTCTCTCTGGGCTGGCGTATTTCATACTGAAGCGTTTTCTGCTTTTTCAAACAAGCCCCTGGATCTTTTCTGTTTCATCAGACATTAGTCCTTGGACTAAAACCTTTATATCTTTTAAACAAAAGATGATTTTTGATTGATTCTTTTTTTGTCAGTCTTATATTTTTGTCTAGTGTTTTGTAGTATTTATTTGGAAAAATTTTGGAATAATTTTTATACACGCAACGGTATTCACGTTAGTGTACGACTTCTTTATACCATAGATACCGGAGGAGGTGACGGAGCCGCGAACTTCGCCGAACTAGACTCCGACTTCTCCGAACCAGGCAAGCATGTTTGAACCTTTGATATGATGAGTGTTTTGCATGTTTGCTTGAATAGTTTGTGCATGGCATATGGGCATCGGTGAGTGTTACGTTGCATGCAAGGCAACTAACCGTGTGCTTCGAGGTTTGTTGTGATCTTTTGATGAGTGATGACCTGAACATGTGGTGACATGAGAGGTAGTAAGATGGTATTGTTGTAGCATGCCAGTCTTATGTCAACCGTTAAACTCCGACGTTAACGTGGACCGAGCCACGTTACCGTTCGTCCCCTCCCGTACTGCCACATGTTTTCTGCAAAAAATACGGTTTAGTAAGTTGCAAACCTCTTACCTTGTACACACCAAATAGAGGGGCCGGGATGAGGGTTCCGTGGCCCTGGATTAAAGCCAGTCATCCGGTCAGGGGGCATGGGTGTTTCCGGTTGGGACCGAGAGGGGGGCACCCCTTAGAGCACGTGATATAAATTTGATCCCATGCTACGCGAGGTTGTAGCCTCCTCGTCTCAAGGTTTTTCTTGAACGTTGCTTAGGGTGATTCCTGCCAATGGAATGTGAAATGGGTGTGTACTGGTTAGATGTGTTTCTCCTAAAATACCGTAAACGGAACTAGTCCCTTGTGACTATTGAAATCCGTTGGCTGTGGTTAAGAGTACAAACTCTGCAGAGTCAAAACCTTCCGAGTCATCGTGTCCATGGTCAAGGACCTGGGTCACTGTATCCAAACAGTATCCATATCAGTCTCAGTGTCAGCCCCTGTGTCAGTCTCCGTGGAAATCCCCGGTGAACAAGCTTGAGTGGTAAACCCGGTTGAATGTTATTACTGTGGATGGACTAATCATTTTATTATTGCGTACCTGAGTATTTCCTTGAAATGATTTAACTTCATGAGCTACTGGAATATCGAGTTATGAAATATAAGCCCTTTATGTGATGTCGCTCAGATGTCCGACTGTGGCACCCTTGTTATTTACTTTTCGTATAAGCCCTTTATGTGATGTCGCTCAGACGTCCGACTGTGGCACCCTTGTTATTTACTTTTGATATAAGCCCTTTATGTGATGTCGCTCAGACGTCCGACTGTGGCACCCTTGTTATTTACTTTTGATATAAGCCCTTTATGTGATGTCGCTCAGACGTCTGACTGTGGCACCCTTGTTATTTACTTTTGATATAAGCCCTTTATGTGATATCGCTCAGACGTCCGACTGTGGCACTCTTGTTATTTACTCTCGATATAAGCCCTTCTACGTGATGTCGCTCAGACGTCCGACTATGGCACGCACTGTCGTTTATATTCCATTATAAGACCTTTATGTGGTGTCGCCCTGACGCCCGACTGCGGCATTGTTAATTTATTTGTACCCGATCAAGGAGTCATTTCAGACACTCGATTGGCCTTCAGTATTACATTGGGATTTCGGGAGGACTACCGCCCGACTTCCTTTTTTTCCATGCATTGCTATTTTATTATCTAAGTGCGCATTATTAATCTGTTCATATGCATCATGTTTGCATTTGTTATATCTTATGTCCAAACTGTCTTGTGAGTACTTTCATAGTACTCACCTGGCTTGTTGATTTGCCCAGATGTTGACGAAGGCGATCTCTTGGATGATGAGTTTGATAGCGAGTCCGACGCCTAGAGGAGTCCCAGTCAGTCCCGTGCGACCCTGGATTTGGTCACTTGTATTATATACGATTCCGCCACCCACAATAAAAGTCCTCGAGCCTCACTCCGACGCTTGATGAGCTGTAAGATTTAGGAGTCCTGTCACCCACATCACTGTGACATATCCACCACCACTTTTATTACGAGTCAGTAGTTATGCCACCATACCCCTTGTGTCATATCCGCCTTTATGTATAATATCGTCGTACTTGTAATAAATTGTTGAGCAGCCTCCGCTCAACCTTGTATTATATTTAGTACTCCTGGATATTTCTGTAATCAAGAATTTGTTTACCAGTACGAAGGATTCTTCTCTACTGGTCCGTTAAAGGGATCGGTTTCTCAATAAATGGTTATTGGAAAACTGGTCGTGACAAGTTCTTGATCACTACCCTTGAAGGAAATATGCCCTAGAGGCAATAATAAAGTTATTATTTATTTCCTTATATCATGATAAATGTTTATTATTCATGGTAGAATTGTATTAACCGGAAACATAATACATGTGTGAATACATAGACAAACAGAGTGTCACTAGTATGCCTCTACTTGACTAGCTCGTTAATCAAAGATGGTTATGTTTCCTAGCCATAGACATTAGTTATCATTTGATTAACGGGATCACCTCATTAGGAGAATGACGTGATTGACTTGACCCATTCCGTTAGCTTAGCACTCGATCGTTTAGTATGTTGCTATTGCTTTCTTCATGACTTATACATGTTCCTATGACTATGAGATTATGCAACTCCCGTTTACCGGAGGAACACTTTGTGTGCTACCAAACGTCACAACGTAACTGGATGATTATAAAGGTGCTCTACAGGTGTCTCCAAAGCTACTTGTTGGGTTGGCGTATTTCGAGATTAGGATTTGTCACTCCAATTGTCGGAGAGGTATCTCTGGGCCCACTCAGTAATACACATCACTATAAGCCTTGCAAGCATTGTGACTAAAGAGTTAGTTGCGGGATGATGTATTACGGAATGAGTAAAGAGACTTGCCGGTAACGAGATTGAACTAGGTATCGAGATACCAACGATCGAATCTCGGGCAAGTAACATGCCGATGACAAAGGGAACAACGTATGTTGTTATGCGGTCTGACCGATAAAGATCTTCGTAGAATATGTAGGAACCAATATGAGCATCCAGGTTCCGCTATTGGTTATTGACCGGAGAGGTGTCTCGGTCATGTCTACATAGTTCTCGAACCCGTAGGGTCCGCACGCTTAACATTACGATGACAGTTATATTATGAGTTTATATGTTTTGATGTACCGAAGGTTGTTCGGAGTCCCGGATGTGATCACGGACATGACGAGGAGTCTCGAAATGGTCGAGACATAAAGATTGATATATTGGAAGCCTATGTTTGGACCTCGGAAGTGTTCCGGGTGAAATCGGGATTTTTCCGGAGTACCGGGAGGTTACCGGAACCCCCTCGGTAACTTAATGGGCCTTATTGGGCCTAGGTGGAAGAGAGGAGAGGAGGCTAGGGCAGGGCCACGACCCCCTTCCCCCCAGTCCGAATAGGACAAGGAGAGGGGGGCGGCGCCCCCCCCCCTTCCTTCCTCCCCTCCACCTCTTCCCCCTTCCACTCCTAGTCCAACATGGAAAGGGGGGAGTCCTACTCCCGATAGGAGTAGGACTCCTCCTGGCGCGCCTCTACCTCCTAGGCCGGCGGCCTCCCCCTTGCTCCTTTATATACGGGGGCAGGGGGGCACCTCTCTACACACAATTGATCAACGATCTTTTAGCCGTGTGCGGTGCCCCCCTCCACCATATTACACCTCGATAATATCATTGCGGAGCTTAGGCGAAGCCCTGCGTCGGTAGAACATCATAATCATCACCACACCGTCGTGCTGACGAAACTCTCCCTCAACACTCGGCTGGATCCGAGTTCGAGGGACGTCATCGAGCTGAACGTGTGCTGAACTCGGAGGTGCCGTGCGTTTGGTACTTGATCGGTCGGATCGTGAAGACGTACGACTACATCAACCGCGTTGTGTTAACGCTTCCGCTTTCGGTCTACGAGGGTACGTGGACAACACTCTCCCCTCTCGTTGCTATGCATCACCATGCTCTTGCATGTGCATAGGAATTTTTTTGAAATTACTACGTAACCCAACAGTGGCATCCGAGCCTGGTTTTATGCTTTGATGCTATGCACGAGTAGAACAGAAGTGAGTTGTGGGCGATATAAGTCATACTGCTTACCAGCATGTCATACTTTGGTTCGGCGGTATTGTGAGATGAAGCGGCCCGGACCGACATTACGCGTACGCTTACGCGAAACTGGTTTCACCGTTGCGAGCACTCGTTGCTTAAAGCTGACTGGCGGATGTTTGTCTCTCTCACTTTAGTTGAACCGAGTGTGGCTACGCCCGGTCCTTGCGAAGGTTAAAACAGCACCAACTTGACAAACTATCGTTGTGGTTTTGATGCGCAGGTAAGAACGGTTTTGCTAAGCCCGTAGCAGCCACGTAAAACTTGCAACAACAAAGTAGAGGACGTCTAACTTGTTTTTGCAGGGCATGTTGTGATGTGATATGGTCAAGACATGATGCTATATTTTATTGTATGATATGATCATGTTTTGTAACCGAGTTATTGGCAACTGGCAGGAGCCATATGGTTGTCGCTTTATTGTATGCAATGCAATCGCCATGTAATTGTTTTACTTTAACACTAAGCGGTAGCGATAGTCGTAAAAGCAATAGTTGGCGAGACGACAACGATACTACGATGGAGATCAAGGTGTCGCGCTGGTGACGATGGTGATCATGACGGTGCTTCAGAGATGGAGATCACAAGCACAAGATAATGATGGCCATATCATATCACTTATATTGATTGCATGTGATGTTAATCTTTTATGCATCTTATCTTGCTTTGATTGACGGTAGCATTATAAGATGATCTCTCACTAAAATTTCAAGATAAAAGTGTTCTCCCTGAGTATGCACCGTTGCGAAAGTTCTTCGTGCTGAGACACCACGTGATGATCGGGTGTGATAGGCTCTACGTTCAAATACAACGGGTGCAAAACAGTTGCACACGCGGAATACTCAGGTTAAACTTGACGAGCCTAGCATATGCAGATATGGCCTCAGAACACGGAGACCGAAAGGTCGAGCGTGAATCATATAGAAGATATGATCAACATAGTGATGTTCACCATTGAAAACTACTCCATTTCACGTGATGATCGGTTATGCTTTAGTTGATTTGGATCACGTAATCAATTAGATGATTAGAGGGATGTCTATCTAAGTGGGAGTTCTTAAGTAATATGATTAATTGAACTTAAATTTATCATGAACTTAGTCCTGATAGTATTTTGCAAATTATGTTGTAGATCAATAGCTCGCGTTGTTGCTTCCCTGTGTTTATTTTTGATATGTTCCTAGAGAAAAATTATGTTGAAAGATGTTAGTAGCAAAGATGCGGATTGGATCCGTGATCTGAGGATTATCCTCATTACTGCACAGAAAAATTATGTCCTTGATGCACCGCTAGGTGAAAGACCTATTGCAGGAGCAGATGCAAACGTTATGAACGTTTGGCTAGCTCAATATGATGACTACTTGATAGTTTAGTGCACCATGCTTAACGGCTTAGAATCAGGACTTCAAAGACGTTTTGAATGTCATGGACCATATGAGATGTTCCAGGAGTTGAAGTTAATATTTCAAGAAAATACCCGAGTTGAGAGATATGAAGTCTCCAACAAGTTCTATAGCTAAAAGATGGAGGAGCATAGCTCAAGCAGTGAGCATGTGCTCAGATTGTCTGGGTACTACAATCGCTTGAATCAAGTGGGAGTTAATCTTCCAGATAAAATAGTGATTGACAGAATTCTCTAGTCACCATCACCAAGTTAGTAGAACTTCGTGATGAACTATAGTATGCAAGGGATGACGAAAGTAATTCCCGAGCTCTTCGTGATGCTGAAATCGACGAAGGTAGAAATCAAGAAAAAAAATCAAGTGTTGATGGTTGACGAGACCACTAGTTTCAAGAAAAGGGCAAAGGGAAGAAGGGGAACTTCAAGAAGAATGGCAAGCAAGTTGCTGCTCAAGTGAAGAAGCCTAAGTCTGGTCCTAAGCCTGAGACTAAGTGCTTCTACTGCAAAGGGACTGGTCACTCGAAGCGGAACTACCCCAACTATTTGGTGGATAAGAAGGATGGCAAAGTGAACGAAGGTATATTGGATATACATGTTATTGATGTGTACTTTACTAGTGTTTATAGCAACCCCTCGGTTTGATACTGGTTCAGTTGCTAAGAGTAGCAACTCAAAACGGGAGTTGCAGAATAAACAGAGACTAGTAAAAGGCGAGGTGACGATGTGTGTTGGAAGTAGTTCCAAGATTGATATGATCATCATCGCACACTCCCTATACTTTCGGGATTAGTGTTGAAACTAAATAAGTGTTATTTGGTGTTTGCGTGAAGCATGAATATGATTTGATCATGTTTGTTGCAATACGGTTATTCATTTAAATTAGAGAATAATTGTTGTTCTGTTTACATGAATAAAACCTTCTATGGTCATACACCCAATAAATGGTTTGTTGGATCTCGATCGTAGTGATACACATATTCATAATAATGAAGCCAAAAGATGCAAAGTTAATAATGATAGTGCAACTTATTTGTGGCACTGCCGTTTAGCTCATATTGGTGTAAAGCGCATGAAGAAACTCCATACTGATGGGATTTTGGAATCACTTGATTATGAATCACTTGATGCTTGCGAACCGTGCCTCATGGGCAAGATGACTAAAACGCCGTTCTCCGGAACTATGGAGAGAGCAACAGATTTGTTGGAAATCATACATACAGATGTATGTGGTCCGATGAATATTGAGGCTCGTAGCAGGTACCATTATTCTCTGACCTTCACAGATGATTTGAGCAGATATGGGTATATCTACTTAATGAAACAGAAGTCTGAAACATTTGAAAAGTTCATATAATTTCAGAATGAAGCGAAAAATCATCGTAACAAGAAAATAAAGTTTCTACGATCTGACCGTGGAGAAGAGTATTTGAGTTACGAGTTTGGCCTTCAGTTAAAACAATGTGAAATAGTTTCACTACTCACGCCACCTGGAACACCACGGTGTAATGGTGTGTCCGAACATCGTAACCGTACTTTATTAGATATGGTGCGATATATGTTGTCTCTTACCGATCTACCACTATCGTTTTGGGGTTATGCATTAGAGACAGCTGCATTCACGTTAAATAGGGTACCATCTAAATCCGTTGAGACGACATCTTATGAACTGTGGTTTGGCAAGAAACCAAAGTTGTCGTTTCTTAAAGTTTGGGGTTGCGATACTTATGTAAAAAGGTTTCATCCTGATAAGCTCAAACCCAAATCGGAGAAATGTGTCTTCATAGGATACCCAAAGGAGACTGTTGGGTACACCTTCTATCACAGATCCGAAGGCAAGACATTCGTTGCTAAGAGTGGATCCTTTCTAGAGAAGGAGTTTCTCTCGAAAGAAGTGAGTGGGAGGAAAGTAGAACGTGATGAGGTAACTGTACCTGCTCCCTTATTGGAAAGTAGTTCATCACAGAAATATGTTCCTGTGACTCCTACACCAATTAGTGAGGAAGTTAATGATGATGATCATGTAACTTCAGATCAAGTTACGACCAAACCTCGTAGGTAAACCAGAGTGAGATCCACACCAGAGTGGTACGGTAATCCTATTCTGGAGGTCATGTTATTTGACCATGACGAACCTATGAACAATGAGGAAGCGATGATGAGCCCAGATTCCGTGAAATGGCTTGAGGCGATGAAATCTGAGATGAGATCCATATATGAGAACAAAGTATGGACTTTGATTGACTTGCCCAATGATCGGCGAGCCATTGAGATTAAATGGATCTTCAAGAGGAAGATAGACAGTGATAGTAGTGTTACTGTCTACAAAGCTAGAATTGTCGCAAAAAGGTTTTCGACAAGTTCAAGGTGTTGACTACGATGAGAGTTTCTCACTCGTATCTATGCTTAAGTATGTCTGAATCACGTTAGCAATTGCCGCATTTTATGAAATATGGCAAATGGATAAACAAAATTGCATTCCATAATGGATTAATTAAAGAAGAGTTGTATATGATGCAACCAGGAGGTTTTTTCAATCCTAAAAGTGCTAACAAAATATGCAAGCTCCAGCGATCCATTTATGGACTGGTGCAAGCCTCTCGGAGTTGGAATAAACTCTTTGATAGTGTGATCAAAGCATTTGGTTTTATACAGACTTTTGGAGAAGCCTGTATTTACAAGAAAGTGAGTGGGAGCACTACAGCATTTCTGATAACTATATGTGAATGACATATTGTTGATCGGAAATAATGTAGAATTATTCTGCAAAGCATAAAGGAGTGTTTGAAATGAGTTTTTCAAAGAAAGACCTCGATGAAGCTGCTTACATATTGAGCATCAAGATCTATAGAGATAGATCAAGACGCTTGATAAGTTTTTTCAATGAGTACATACCTTAACAAGATTATGAAGTAGTTCAAAATAGAACAGTCAAAGAAAGAGTTCTTGCCTGTCTTACACGGTGTGAAATTGAGTAAGACTCAAAGCCCGACCACGGCAGAAGATAGAAAGAGAATGAAAGTCATTCCCTATGCCTTGGCCAAAGGTTCTATAAAGTATGCCATGCTGTGTACCAGATCTATTGTATACCATACACTGATTTTGGCAAGGGAGTACAATAGTGATCTAGGAGTAGATCACTGGACAGCAGTCAAAATTATCCTTAGTGGAATAAGGATATGTTTCTCGATTATGGAAGTGACAAAAGGTTCGTCGTAAAGGGTTACGTCGATGCAAGTTTTGACACTAATCTAGATGACTCTAAGTCTCGGTCTAGTACATATTGAAAGTGGGAGCAATTAGCTAGAGTAGCTCCGTGCAGAGCACTGTAGACATAGAAATTTGCAAAATACTTACGGATCTGAATGTGACAGACCCGTTGACTAAAATTATCTCACAATCAAAACATGATCACACCTTAGTACTCTTTGGGTGTTAATCACATAGCGATGTGAACTAGATTATTGACTCTAGTAAACCCTTTGGGTGTTGGTCACATGACAATGTGAACTATGGGTGTTAATCACATGGTGATGTGAATTATTGATGTTAAATCACATGGCGATGTGAACTAGATTATTGACTCTAGTGCAAGTGGGAGAGTGAAGGAAATATGCCCTAGAGGCAATAATAAAGTTATTATTTATTTCCTTATATCATGATAAATGTTTATTATTCATGCTAGAATTGTATTAACCGGAAACATAATACATGTGTGAATACATAGACAAACAGAGTGTCACTAGTATGCCTCTACTTTACTAGCTCGTTAATCAAAGATGGTTATGTTTCCTAGCCATAGACATGAGTTGTCATTTGATTAACGTGATCACCTCATTAGGAGAATGACGTGATTGACTTGACCCATTCCATTAGCTTAGCACTCGATCGTTTAGTATGTTGCTATTGCTTTCTTCATGACTTATACATGTTCCTATGACTATGAGATTATGCAACTCCCGTTTACCGGAGGAACACTTTGTGTGCTACCAAACGTCACAACGTAACTGGGTGATTATAAAGGTGCTCTACAGGTGTCTCCAAAGGTACTTGTTGGGTTGGCGTATTTCGAGATTAGGATTTGTCACTCCGATTGTCGGAGAGGTATCTCTGGGCCCACTCAGTAATACACATCACTATAAGCCTTGCAAGCATTGTGACTAATGAGTTAGTTGCGGGATGATGTATTACGGAACGAGTAAAGAGACTTGCCGGTAACAAGATTGAACTAGGTATCGAGATACCGACGATCGAATCTCGGGCAAGTAACATACCAATGACAAAGGGAACAACGTATGTTGTTATGCGGTCTGACTGATAAAGATCTTCGTAGAATATGTAGGAACCCGTAGGTGTCTCGGTCATTGACCGGAGAGGTGTCTCGGTCATGTCTACATAGTTCTCGAACCCGTAGGGTCCGCACGCTTAACGTTACGATGATAGTTATATTATGAGTTTATATGTTTTGATGTACCGAAGGTTTTTCGGAGTCTCGGATGTGATCACAGACATGACGAGGAGTCTCAAAATGGTCGAAACATAAATATTGATATATTGGAAGCCTATGTTTGGACATCGGAAGTGTTCCGGGTGAAATCGGGATTTTTCCGGAGTACCGGGAGGTTACCGGAACCCCCCGGTAACTTAATGGGCCTTATTGGGCCTAGGTGGAAGAGAGGAGAGGAGGCTAGGGCAGGGCCGCGCCCCCCTTCCCCCCCAGTCCGAATAGGACAAGGAGAGGGGGGCGGCGCCCCCCCTTCCTTCCTCCCTTCCATCTCTTCCCCCTTCCACTCCTAGTCCAACATGGAAAGGGGGGAGTCCTACTCCCGGTAGGAGTAGGACTCCTCCTGGCGCGCCTCTACCTCCTTGGCCGGCGGCCTCCCCCTTGATCCTTTATATACGGGGGCAGGGGGGCACTTCTCTACACACAATTGATCAACGATCTTTTAGCCGTGTGCGGTGCCCCCCTCCACCATATTACACCTTGATAATATCGTTGTCGAGCTTAGGCGAAGCCCTGCGTCCGTAGAACATCATCATCGTCACCACGCCGTCATGCTGACGAAACTCTCCCTCAACACTCGGCTGGATCGGAGTTCGAGGGACGTCATCGAGATGAACGTGTGCTGAACTCGGAGGTGCCGTGCGTTCGGTACTTGATCGGTCGAATCGTGAAGATGTATGACTACATCAATCGCGTTGTGTTAACGCTTCCGCTTTCGGTCTACGAGGGTACGTGGACAACACTCTCCCCTCTCGTTGCTATGCATCACCATGATCTTGCATGTGCGTAGGAAATTGTTTGAAATTACTACGTAACCCAACAACCCTTGCCCCTCTAATGATGCGTGAGTAGTTTACCACGGACCTACGGGTCCTTAGGTAGTGTCTAGATGGCTTCTTCTCTCTTTTTGATCTTCAATACAATGTTCTCCTCGATGTTCTTGGAGATCTATTTGATGTAATGACTTTTTGCCGTTTATTTGTTGGGATGCAATGAATTGTGAGTTTATTATCAGATGTATCCATGAATATTATTTGAGTCTTTGCTGAGCACTTTTATGCATGCTCTTTTTTGTGACACAGACTCGAGAATGTGAACGCCTCGCCGGCCATGACCGCGATCTTCGGGATTCGATTGCGAAGACCCCTCGCCGTTTCTCCAAGCACACCTCCCTATATATACCCCTCACCCTCAATCGATTCCCCATAAAGCCCCTTCCTAGCTTCCCTCCCTGCGCCGGAATTCCTCGCCGGAGTCCGGGTCTTCCGCCGCCGCCATTGACGCTCGATAGCTCGCTCCCAACCACCTCACCTCTTCCCAAGCTTACCACCGCACCCCCTCGCTCCGCCCGATCTCCCCGCTGACTCCTCGGAGCTCTAGGACTCCCGGAACGCCTGCAACATCGACCACCCTCCGCCGCCTCCGCCCCGACCTCGTTGGCGTTCAACTCCGTCATCTCCAAGCATGCCATCGACCACCGTTGAGATCACCACGCGCTGCTACACATGCACGTGACCTATTTCGACGTCGCCAACCACCGGTGATGCCTCATCGTCGACAACCGACGACCTCTCCACTATCCGCTGTTGCGAAGATATCTCTTCCCTCTGATCTAGTTTTAATGGCTTAGATTAGAATCAAACGAACAGTTCGGTTTTTTAGTAGATCGGTTAAGCTACGGGTTATTCACGGTTTAGATCTGACCGGTTCGTCGATCGGTTTTTTTACTAATCAAACGCGCATGTTTTAGTTAAATATCGGCCGAGCACCGTATAACTTCGGATCGCACACCAGTTGGCCCAATAACAGCCCACCACGTAGGACTTGTCCGATTTGGTTTTTTAAGTTTATTTTCGTTTCTCTTTTAAAAATATAAATAGTTTCAATCTTAGATTGCTTATATCTTTTAGGTTTTAAGTCCAAATTGAGTGACTTTTTTTGCATTAGATTCAAAATTTGTTAAAGTTTCTGTTTGTGCAATTGGATTTCAAATTTGATTCGTTTAAATTGAAATTTGATGAAATTTGTTCGAATAACTATTTTGACCATATCTTGAGTTTTTAAATGTATTTTTTATTGATTCCTGTTGCTGCTGTTTTCTTATTGTTTTGCCTACCCAGCACCATTTAGTTATTTATTTTTAGTTTGTCTTAAATTAGGTCTTTTGGAAAAATAGTATTGTTTACATAGTTTAGTGTTATTTTCTTTTTCCATAGCATTTATTTGTTTTTAACTAAAAACCTTTTTGTCTTTTTGACAAATTTAGTTTTGCTTCTGTTGTTAAATAGTACACAATTTTACTTCATTTAAAAAATTATTTCTTTAGTTTTGTATGAAAACTTGTATAGGTCATAGTTAGAGTTTTATAAAAGCTTTTTATTTGTTTTTTTGCTACTAAAAGTTTATGAAAATACTTTCTGTTAAATTAGTTGTTTTAAATTTTTATTTTCTGTTAAATTATTAGTTTAGTGTTTTAATTGTTGTTAAGATTTTACTTAGGGAAAAATTATAGTAGATGTTTGTAGTAGAGTCTTAGACTTTCCTTAGTAGTTTTCCTTTGTAGTTTCATTTCAAGTTACTTTGAATATCATTTGAGTTTTATTATTGAGTTTTCTTTGTTGTCTTAATTGTTAGTTTGAGTGCTAGAATTGTATGCTAGGATGTTCGCTTATATGAATGCTATCTATGTTTACATAAGATTTTCAACGGAGTGACAAATAGTTCTGCCGAGTTATTTCCGAGAGCGTTAAAATCTTCATAAAGTTACCAGGCAAGTTCACTTTGACCATGTTATTCATACCTATATATTTATTGCATCTAGTGTCACCATTCATAATCCCTCCAATAGTGATATTGACTTTGTGTAGTTGAGTAGAATGCATGGGATTGGAACCCATCTCCCTGTTATCAGGCCCGGGACGTATGCGCATTTAATTCTATGCTATTGTAGATGGGGTTTGGTGTGAGAGCTGCGGAGTGGTGTGAGGAAGGATGACTCTACACCAATGACGACATGTCCATGATGGCATCTACAAGGACTTCATCTACAAGGCCTCAAGACTTCAAGACTCGAGAAAAGAATTCAATATACCTCTGGGTGGAGAATGGTTAACAAGGGTACATAAGGTGCATCCAGTACTCAGTGATTTCAGAGAAGTGCTGTGATATCATGTGGAAGGCTCCAACCAGGCTCAAAGAGATGGAAGAATACTTAATGCCCGGAAGCTTGCCTATGCAACCTCAAGTCACTATGAGCTCTGGCTTGGTTCACTCTAGTGGTGACTCTGGTTGGGATGGTGCCAGTAGATGTAGAACTACGGCAGGATTGGATGGGCACCGGACAGTGGTCAGAGAAACTCTTGGGAAGTCCATGTTTCGATCATCCTATTCTAAAACGATCTGAAGTGCAAGGATGAAAAGGGATGGATCGAATCTTCTGGGTAAAGTGTACAAACCTCTACAGAGGGTTAAAACATAATCGATCAGCCATGTCTTCATTTACATACAATTTGAGCTCTGGACTTGGATCTATCTCGGAACTCTCAACACAAGACTGATAACATAATTGTGGGCAACTTATGATGATTTGGGCTATGAGACATCGCGTGGTGGAACCATGTCATGATAGAAAACTCTGTAGTACAGACTCCAGTTATTTCCTTTATTTTAGGGAAAATAAAATAAAACTAGCTTTTACGGAAAAACCTCATACACAAAGCCACAAGGCCATATTGCATATAGAATTTTTTATCACCTGTTTTTCTTATGGTGATCTTGCTGGTACAATCAATGTACTGACCTACATGGCCGCAACATATCATGTTGCAGGATTTCTACGACGATTAAGAGATACGGTATAGGGTAACGGTCTACATTCAACCTGCTGATTGCATTGATGGGACTCCACACCAGTTTGTTCCTTTCCACTCAGACTTATGAGGTATATATCAGTTTTATGTTATTTAAACAAGTGATTGCACTTTGATATATACATTGATGTACTCTGTATGCCAGCATACTCATCTAGGGATGGCACAAATACATAGAGGCTTGACCGTTTGAGGTCAGGTCGCTACACAATCTTGCGGTGTCCTTACTCCATGATAGGAGGAGTTGCAAGGCATGCATTTGTATTGTTACTACTAAGGGTAAAACAATGGGGTTCAAACATATTATTTGATCTTACTTTCTCTACATTATGACATGATGCTTCAAGCATTACTCTATTCGTTATGAACTGAATACTTTGAGATTCATGCTGGATAGTGGTGTTGGGGTGGAGTAATAGTACTAGATGCACATGGATGCCGGTTTACTTGTAACAGACGTAATTCCTATATATTGATCATGCCATGAAGAATCATCATAACTAACTATGTTTTATTCTATCAATTGCCCAACAGTAATTTTTTACCCACCATTCCTATCCTTATGAGAGATATGGCTCCAGTGAACCTATTGCCTCTGGATCCATTCACCTTAAATTTACTAAAATCCTAAAAATACTTGCTTCAATTATTTATTTTTATTTCCCCTTTTTATCTATCTACAACTACCAGACTTAATCCTTGCAATTGGCGAGTACAAGGGGATTAACAACCCTCTTGCCCGCATTGGGTGCAAGTATTTACTTTGTGTGTGTGTGTGTGTGTGTGGAGGTACCACTTATCTTGTTTGCATGGTGTATCCCACTGGTTTGATAAACCTAGGTTCCTAACTGAGGGAAATACCATCTGCTACTATACTACATCACCCTTCCTCTTGGGGGAAATCTCAACACGTATCACAATCAGCTGAAGAATTTCTAGCGCCGTTGCGAGGGAGGCTTCGCCAAACAAATATAGGTTCCTTTGCTCACACTTATAATTTTCTTGTTTTTACTTTCCTTTGCCATTTTCCTTTTTTATTTGCCTTCTCCTTTTCAGTTGTCTCTACTTTTATAAAAAAATTAAAATTACCAAAAAGATTTGTGTGTTATCTTTGCTTGTCACTATGGCTAGTTCTTCGCTTGCTGCTTTTACTCCTGAAAATGAAGTACTTAATTTTAAACAATGGGGTGGAGAATGTTTGAAAGATGCTTGGTATAGGATTTGTGATGCCCAAAATAGATGTACTTTTAAGCAATCCACCACTGTTCTCCAAAAAATTTATGTGGGTGTTACTACTTGGTATAGAGTTGCGCTCGACACTATTACTGGAGGAAAGTTCTCGAGTAGCAACCCTTTGGATGCCTTTAATGCTATGGGGAATTTACTGGGATCACCACCTATTATTATCAATAAAACAACATTAACCTTGGAACACATTATGGAAAGGTTAGATATTATTGAAAACAATATGCCAACTGTTGAACACATTGAGAATTTGGATAAAAAGGTGCATAACCAAGTAGTTAAGTTTGGCTCATCGGTGGGATCCCCTTTAAAATTGTAAAAGGGTGGAGAACTAATCATTGATAGAGTAGAACAAAGTTCCGCTAGAATTGAAAAATTGGAAGAGATCAGTAATACTTTGGGTTCAGATTTTTCTTCCATTTAAACTAGTGAGGGAACTCCTACAAACAAGAATTCTGAACTTATGTATGTTCCTAAATATAAGGGTGCTTCCTCTAGTAAGGAGAACGGAGATCGAAAAATGATTAGTGTTCACCTCAACATCATTAATATAACGAGGGAACCTATATTTGATAATAAATTATTTCACTTTTTTCTTAGGAGTGTCATGATTAAAAATATTCTTGTTAAAACTCCTAGGAGATTACGTGGCATAATTAGAGAATTGGACAAAGATGATAACATGTGAAACTATGCATTATACCTAGTTAGGGGCATTAAACAATAACGCCTGTTCGGAGGCAACCCAATAATTATCTTTACTAGCAAAAGATCCCGTGCATTGCAACGGGAGAGAAAACATAACACACGCCCTTAACTCAACAACCATCACTCAAGACCACAATAGGTCCATCTCCTTTATTTTTGCGAGGCATCATATTTGTGTTGCCGCTTATCCTCCTTCTCACCCTCGCCGGCGATGACCTCGGTGTTCACACAAAACAACAAAAAACGTGTGTTGAATATGGTTAATCATAAGGCGTCTCTCCCTCCCTCTCTCCTCCCTCTCTCTCTCTCTCTTCTCTCTCTCTCCCCCCCTCTCTCTCTCTCTCTCTCTCGCTCGCTCGCTCGCTTTCTCTCACTCTCGCGATGAGAAATCCGTTGTTTTCCCCTGCAACAATTTTCAGAGGTATGCATGTGTAGTTATCGATGTTTTCTTTTCCCTATATGGTTATAGTGGGGTGTTTATTTGCAATCTGGATCGCCGCCGGTACGAAAAAAACAGATCTTGCGCTATAAAATATAAGTTTGCTTCCATAACAATATTTAAAAATATTTAACAGGTAAAATTAACATCATATTTAGATTCCACACATTTTTCTAATAAAATTTCATATATAATATATTAAAATCGAAGTGACGATTTAAAAGATACAGATAATTTAGAAAATCATTTGGTTTGACTAAAATATATTCCAAAATAATATTTAAAAATACTTAACAGGTAAAAATAATCTCATATTCATATTCTACATGTTTTTATATTCAAATTTCATATATAACTTGTTGAAATCAGAGTTACCGTTTAAAAGATATGGATGATTTTAAAAAGCATTTGTTTGACTTAAATATGATCCGCGGATGAATTACCTAAAATATCAGGGGGGGTTTCGAAAAATGTAAAATAACGGTTCGGGTGTGACTTAAATCAGGACGGCGGGTTGATTTCAAGAAAAGACATGGACTTTTGTGTAAAATACGAAAATAACGATTTTCATTTTAACTTAAAATTGGACTACGGGTTGAATTCTCTGAAATAGAGGGACTTTTCTGAAAAATGCCATGACAGACGAAAGAAACCCAATTTGATTTATTATTAGGTAAAGATTATTCCCTTTTTATTTTGGTGCATCAACATGATTATTTATACGGTAATGATTATGTTTTTATTTTTATTTTGAATTTTGTGCCAAGTAAAGACTTTAGGATTATTTGGATGATAGGTACTTTGATCATGTGAAGAAACAGAAACTTCTGTGCCTAGTATGAATTATCATTGTGTACTGGAACGTGATCAATTGATGAAATTTTTACATAGTATTGGGTTACAAATTTTTTATGTTTTTATAATTTTTAGAACTTTTTGAGTTATAGAAGTATGGATAAGATTTTCTCATTACGCATTGTTCTGTTTTATATAGATTCTATTTATATTGCATAGTGTGTTCATTTTGACGTTTGTATGGATTGTATCGGCGGTTATAATCCATTGAGATGCTGGAATACTGTGTATATTATGCAAGAAGAGTTATGAATCTATTTATGACAGTACCCAAGTCAATTATTATTTTATTATACAAATGGATATCACGAGGTTTTGTTGAGTTTTGTGTGATTGAAGTTTTCAAGTGGGTGAGATGACGATGGATGAAAGAATAAGGAGCGGCAAGATCCTAAGCTTGGGGTTGACCAATGGCACCCCAAGTTAATATTCATGGACGATCCAAGCAACTAAACTTGGGGATGCCCGGGAAGGCATCCCATCTTTCGTGTCCTATCTATCGGTAATAATATCGCTCGGAGATATATTTTTAATCAACACATAATATGTGTTTTGCTTGGAGCATCGTGTATTACATTTTATTTTGTTTTCTTGTTTCAAAAATCATTGTTTCCTAGTCACACCAATTAAGAGAGACACACATTCATCGTAATTCACTAGAATGCTCATTATGCTTCACTTATATCTTTTGAGTTAAGGCAATTTGCTGATGTGCTTCACTTATACCTTTAGAGCGCGGCGATACTTATATTTTATAGAAATTATTTGCACTCTCATGTTTCACTTATATCTTATTGAGAGTTGAATATGTAGTGGTAATTTGCATGAGTTATATGTTTAGTCCAAAAATGATAGGTATAGAAGAGTGGCATAATAAAAACTTCCATGTAGATCACTGAATACGATGCGTATGATCAATGATATTGAAGTTATAATATGAAGGTTTACTAGTTGGTAAATATTATTTAGTAAAAAAATCAAGGTTAAGGTTTGTGATTTTGACCTCATTAATGTGCCAGTATTGGCATAATTGGGAAGTTGGAGCATAATTTATCATTGATTGGTATCCTTTGAGTTGTCTGGATCAGGGGCACGCGATGGTTAGCTCATCCCAACCTCCTCCGTAGGGGCATGCAAGATTACTTTGCTTTGAGGTTTAATAAACTTTTGTCGGGCCCGTGGGACTAGGGGTACCCAGGCCCGACTGCGTGCGACCCAAGGCACAACGCCTGGGGTGGGTCCAACACGGCACATCTTCCAGACTTCACAAAATTGATCCTCGCGAGGCCCCCCGCCTTGCGAGGTGGGCATTAACAAGCATCATCAGGAGCTCCCCGAGGGCCTCGTGTCGTGCAGTCTCCTGAGGCTGCCTCCCGAGGCCCCTCGCGGGGCGGACATGTCTAGGCTCGCCAAGCCCCGCCTCACCATACACGTGGTTGATGCGAGCCATGATGAGCGGAACCAGAAGGGCGCCAGCGGGGGCCGATAAGGATGTTTTCCTCTTTCATGCGAAGGGGGCTAGGACAGCGCGTCGGTTCCCAAACCAATCTCCAAAGGTTGCCATTCTTGTGCAAGAAGACCAGGACAACAGGCTCGCCAAGACGGAGGTCATCGTCGATCCCACTAGTGCGTCATGGACAGAAGCTTTTGTAGGCGGAGAACACCTTTATTCAGGATAAGTTGTACTCCTATTCCCTTCAAATTTCTCCATTGTGGCAACCCTTCCTTCGTAGAGTTTTTGGGGGAAGAGGACCAGGGCCAGTATAAGTATAGGCTAGATGCCACCATAGAGAAGGTTCGAACCCTGGCGAGAGAACCCATGGGATCCAGAGCCCTCCTGAGGCAGTTTGTCTTCCTTGTATTCTCGTACTAATCCTCCCTCGTGAGGCAATCCACGAAAAGCAGGAGTAGGGTCTTACAACGCAAGGTGGCCCAAACCTGGACAAATTGCCATGTCGTGCCTTTCTTTCCTCTCGCTCGACACGCTGGAGCATCGTCGTGAGGTAGTGAGCAGCGAGCAGGAGCTTAGTGCAGTTTTGTCAGCACACCCAGAGTATGAACCTTATCTTGGGTACCCGGAGCCCCGATTCTGATAACTTTCACAATAAGTATTTGAGTTCTTTATGACTAATGTGAGTTTCTGGACTATAAACAGTTCCACCCATCAATAATTTGCTAACTTCTTCGGTATCGTGCATTGCCTGTTCTTACCTCAAGACTTGGTGCAAACATCACCGGTGCATGCAAATCCCGTGATATGATATGCTCTATCACACATAAGCCTTATTATATCCTTCCACCAAACAACCATCATACCTTCCTATCATGGCATTTTCATAGCCATTCTGATATATATTGCCATGCAACTTCCACCGTTACCATTCACATGACTTGAGAATTCATTGTCATTTTGCTTTGCATGATCATATAGTCCTAACACGATATTTGTGGCAAAGCCACCATTCATGATTGTTAAACATGTGACGCTAGAGCATTGCACATCCTGGTGCACTGCTAGAGACATTCATCTGTACTCATACATTCAGTTTATCAACTTGTAAGTGCATAGAAGTGTGATGATTATCATTAATGGAACATAGTCCCAGTGAGGAAAAGCATGAGGGAGACTGATGAGTCCCCGAAAGAGTGGGGATGAGGTTCATGATGTTGTTTTAAAAAATTGAGAAAAAAGGGGAAAGAGAGAAGGGGCAATGTTACTATCCTTTACCACACTTGTGCTTCAAAGTAGCACCATGTTCTCCATATAGAGAGTCTCCATGATTTGTCACTTTCATATACTAACATTATAGAACTTGGCTTGTATATTCCGATGACGAGCTTCCACAAATGCTCAAGGTCTTCATGAGCAAGAAAGTTGGATGCACACACACTTAATTTCGTATCATGAGATTTCATATACTTATTCATCCAGTGCGTCCCTTGCATGGCAATCCCTACTCCTCGCATTGATATCGATTGTAAGGCCTCTCCATTGCCTAATGATCAGCCGAGTTGATGCGCAACTTTCTCAACTTTTTGTCTTCTCGTATGAACCCCTACCATCATTCTCTTTGCAATCCAAGCCGCTAATTCCATGGATCACAATCATGTATTGAGTGGAGTTGAAAAAGCTGAAGCAAGAAAAAGTATGATACAATTGCTCGGTTTGGCACCGGGGTGTTCCAGATTTATACTTTATGCGAGGAAGACCGAGCTATGCCATGCTTACATGATTAAATGGGTAGGAATAGCATTCTTTAACATTGTTTATTTTGAAGAGTGATGAATATTTTCTAGCATTCTTGCATATTATCATCTTGATATCTTTAAGTCATTCGCTTCCCAACATCCATACCCAAATGATTACATGAATAAGAACCACGAGTGTGAGCCATGCAATTAGCACTTTGGATGGAAATCTTCATCGACCTTGCAGCCTCCATGATGGTGTGTGAGTGGTTCCTATAGGACCTATGGGTCCATAGCAGTAGCCAGATGGCTTTCTCTCTCTCTTTTAGTCTTCAATTGAATGATCTCATCTAAGATCAATCTGATGTAAAATTTTGCAGTGTGTTTGTTGGAATCCAATGAATTGTGATTTTATGATCATATTATTCATAGAAAGTACTTTAGTCTTTCCTGAGATTTATCTATGTGTGATTTTATAGCCTTGTATTTTTGTTCGATCTATCTCTCTTTTGGCCAATTAGATTGATTTATCTTTAGTGAGAGATGTTGTCGGTGTCAAAACCAGTAGAACTCGGGGTAGGGGGTCCCGAGCTGTGGATCTAGGATCGATGTGTAACAAGGGATGACGAACATAGTGTTTATCCAGGTTTGGGCCCTCTCGAAGAGGTAAAACCCTATGTCCTTCTTTATTGTATTGACTGTATAACCTGGTTTACAGAGTAGATCTACCTTGAGATCAACGTGAGCTAAACCCTAGGCTACGGGGGATGAAGATAGCTCTGCCCCAAATGACTACAACCCTCGGTTTATATAGACACCGATAGGGCTAGGGTTACTGAAGATAGATTACAATAAGGAATAGAAGAGACCTTCCGTCTTCTTGACTTGGGGGGGACACCACGGCTTCATAGATCTCTTGTGACAGTACGGCTCGACCAGTCCGGCTCATGTACAATGGGTCGTTGCCCCGAGGACCCCTTAGTCCATGACTCCCTCAGTAGCCCCCGAACATGCCTCCAACGCCGAGACTTGTATCTGGTATCCATTCATCCGACCAGTATTCAGTTTGTGGGGCGAGTTCCTCAGCAAGTCTCCCCCTGTCCGGCACCAAGTGATGTCGGGAGTCTAAAACAACTGTTTTACTTAACACCAAACAGTTACTATTTCTTGAAGCGCGGCTCGAGGCTGACGCCACGCTTGACACGTCCCCATAGGGTGGAGATCGTGTACCGCCTTTCGGGTGATATGGTTAATGATTTCGATTACCCTCCCCGCTCATAATGTTGCGGATATATCGGGAACTGGAGAGGCCAACGACGTGAAAAAATGGATCTCTGGCCTGCCCACAGTCTATAAAGCGGGGGCCGCTACAGTCTGCATCCCATGCCTTCTCCTTCCTTCTGCACTCGCAGTCCTTCAGTGCTCAAGCGCCCTTCCTCCCTGCTTCCATAGCCAATCCCGCTTAACATCCTTCGACCATGGCTGGATCTGGCGCCAATGGGAAGTGGGAGGCCTCCTCCGTCACTAACAAGGATATACTGAAGCTGAAGGAGGCCGGTTACCTGCCGGCCAACGTCGCCCGTCGAGTCACCAAAAAGGGCCAGATCATCCCTATGTCCGAGTTGGGCGAAATGGTACTTTTTCTCCCCCATTTCCATAGGGGGCTAGTATAGGGGGCTAGGATTTCCCCTGCACCCCTTTGTGCGGGGGCTAATGTTCTACTATGGGCTGGATTTCGACGACCTAGCCCCCAACCCCCTCCTCCACATTTCGACCTTCATCGTCGTCTGTGAAGCGCCTCTCCGGGTCTAGCCACACTTCGGCTAATGGCTCAAGGTGTTCAACATGAAGCCCAAGGTGGTCGGCGACGAGCATGCGGACTGTGGATGAGCCATGATCAGCAAGCTGATACGGGTCCAGTGGCAGGACAGCCACTTCGTCGACACCGTCCGAAAGTTGCAGAAGAAGTGGTTGTACATCACCGAGCCGAGGAAGGCCGCATGGGGAGCAGCCCCTGCCTTCCGTTCCGGACCCCCCACCAGATTGGCCTCCTGGACCACCAAGAGTCCGGACTGGGGATGTGTTGTCGACACCAAAGCGCTGCAGAAGCACGTCGACAACGTAATAGAGACCGGCGCGAAGCTGGTTGACGTGTTCCAGATCATGCTCCACCGGGGGCTCCTCCTTTGACAGGAGAGGGCCAAGCCCATACGGGAGCATGAGCCTGAGGATCTGGTCACTGCGCGGCACCTCTTCGGCACGACTCCTGACAAGATATGGTGCCAACTATTCTAGCAACAGAAAGAGTGGCCGGCCAAGTGGAAGGACATCGGTCTTGACACCACGAATCCCCCAAAGGGGGTGAATGGCATGTCTCTTCGAAGAGTGTTCGGACATTCACATTATGTGAGATTCGATCTAACCTTGTTACGTGGATTCTGTAGGGATGGCTCGCCAAGGCCAAGAAGATTAGCGGCCCGGCGCCACTGCCGGAGGGGCCCCGATCAGAGCAGCTGGAGAAGATGTGGGTCATGGTGCCCTAAAAGGTGCCTGCTAAGAAGGTCAAGAAGCAAGAAGCACCGGAGGCTAGGGAGGGCCTCCGCCACAGGATCCGTCAGGGCAACCGGTCAGGAGACGTTGTGGCCTCATCCGTAGACGATGGGGGCGAGGAGGAGGAGGACAAAGAGGAGAGTGCCTCATCGCACGCCAAAAAGAGGCCGGTGTTCGAGGATGCCGAGGAGGTCAACCTACCTCGGCCCTAAAGCGATGGCACCGGCCAAAGCTGGTAATACCTGACAGCTCGGATCACGAGAAATCCGAGGCATCCGAGGAGCTCCCGAAGAAGGGATCCAAGGTCAAGCCCCCTGCCATCAGGTAAGGTGTCTGTATTTTTAGCTATTACACTTTCAGTAGTTTGTTTTAGTTAAAGGTTAACCCCTCCGGATTGCAGCCCCCCGCATGAGCGCCGCACCGAGCAGATCTCGGAGGGGACATCTCCACCCACCGAGCTGGCGGATAATGGGTCTATGGCGCACTCCGCGCCTCCTTTGATCCCCGAAGAGGATGAACTGGTGTAGTCTCGAAGAACTCCTCCTCCGAACACGAAGGGGGAGGTAGATGTCGTAATGGCCGAGGTCAACACCTCGGTCACCGAAGACCAGGAGGGAACATCCCTCCTGGCCAGCGAGGGAAAGGAGTCCGGTCCATACGGACCCCCTCCGTCGACTGCTCCCAAGCCTCCGAGGCCTTCGATGACATAGGTTCTTCCCGGCGGGGAGGGGGCCGGGGGGCCAATGCCGGCGCCGAACGCCTTCGCATGGGCGGCGGTTGGCTGGCCTGACAAGCTGGAGGAGTTGGTGAGCAACTACGTCATCGTTGAAGGGCGTCGTACCCTTATGGGTGCTGTTATGCAGAGTGTTTGGTCCATCCAATCTGGAATGAACGATGCTGTCCAAGGCCTTCTAACAGGCTTTGAGGTAAGGCCTTCCTCATAATGCAGTTATAGTTGTTAGTTTAGGTAGGCCGCATACATAGCAGCCCCCGAGACTCTGCCCGGATCTGGAAGAGACCTGCAGAGGATCAAATTCGGTAGGTCGGTTAACAATGTCGACATTTCTAATGCTAACGTAGTGCATCTTCCGTGTCCACGGCTGCTAATGCCACGACGTTAGAGGAGATGGATCGGAAGCTCAAGCTTTCCGATCAAGAGCTGGAGCTTGTCAACAAACGGCCTAACGAGGCACAAGGTAAGCTCTGTAAAAAGATTTATATTTGTCAGATAGTGAATGGGCGGACCATTTACCGATCCTTTATCTTGATGATCTTGCAGCAGCTGCTGCCGAGGTCGAGGGCTTAAAGGATGCCCTGAAGAAAGCCGAGGCTGAGGCGGCCGAGGAGAGGATAGCCGCTGAGAGGGCAGTGTCCGAGCGTGAGCACGCCAAGTGTGCTGCTAAGCAGCCTGAGTCTCGGGTGATCGAGGTCCAAGGGGAGCTACAGGATGCCGCCGAGAAGCTTGAGGCCCTTGTTAAGGAGCGGGAGGCCAAGGCGGAGAAGGAGCTCTAGGAGGCGACGAGGGACGCCCGAGGTGTCCGGGAGGACCTTCGTCAAGCCACGAAAATTGCCAATGGTAAGAAATATTTACTGCAGAGTGTGTTCGGAGGCAATAGATTCGCCCTGCTGACGAGGGTTTGGCGCTCCACTGGCGTCTTCACCAAACTCCCGAAGAATTCGGCGGCCATGACGAGGCACTATGCCACCCGTGAGGAGGACTCCATGCAGTGGCTCTTTTGGTCATAGTTTCCGGACTCCGAGCATCCTCCCCTCCTCAGCGATCAAGTGAAGCAGCTGATGGAGATGCATGGGATGTCCGAGCTGGCCTTGAAGGACCTCTACGTCAGCATGTGGCCAGCCGAGCCTATTCTGGACACCTACTTCGCCCTTGTGTAGAGGCTACGGGAGGGGCCACTCCGGATTGACGCCGTGAAGCGGTCAGCGTGCCTTGAGGGGCCGAGGCTCGCGTTTGCGAAGACCATGGTTCATTGCCCAAGGATTAATCCAATGGAGATGGCCACTGGTCCTCCACCCCAAGGGAAGGAGCATCGCCCCCAGAGCAGTACTTAGCACAGGTGATGACCGGAGCGCGGGGGATAGAGGGCCAGTGTTCGAAAAATATAATGCTTGAGTAGTTGTAGCAAGTTTGTACCAAGTGGGATTTATGCTTTATTATGCTCCCGGAGAACTTTATTTGATATTGTAGTGATTAAATTTTGACTCCTATGTGGCCGTATGTTTAGTCTGGAAGCTACCAGTCGTCGGATTCAGACCCCAAGTGAATATCACGAAGGGTGTTTTGTTTCCGCACCATAACCCTTAGCCAACGTCTTGGTGCCCGAAGGCGGTAGTTCGGGAACGAAACCAGGCGATCAGACTATTCGGTTTTACTGCTTTCACTTAGCCTTTGGAGCTTGACGGTGGGGACTAGGGACTAGCCCCCGGTGTATTTGTGATGTACTTGGGGGTCAAAGCCTGCCGTTTCCAATCACATGGTTTGTGTAAAGACGAACCCTTTGTGTGATACGGCGAAATCGCCAATGATTTTTAGAGTAAGACCTCGTCATGGGATCGCGGGTCCCTTCGCGATTACTATGACGACCAGTTTTCGGCTTTCTCCTTCTGAGGTACTTGAGCAGGCAAACCAGAAGTACAATCGCAGGGGTTCTCCCTTTGCCCTCTTAGCCGAACATGCGGAACATAAGAGACAAGCATAGGAGCCGGGCAACCCAACTATTGACCCAAGACATAATTCGGAACGGACGCATATAGTGCAATATCTGAGACGCGGGACACCTAGCGGAAAGCGGTGCCAGACTTGAAGATGTTGAGCTGATATCTAAATCGAACCCTTGACTAATTAGTATATTTTCATGCCGGGCTGTTCGAAGAGCAAGGAGAGAATCAGAAAGGGAAGTCAACGAGTCGCAAGATGCAGATATCCGAACACCATAAAGGGTATTTTCATTATTTCTCGTAAGCTCAGCATGTCTAACCATACAATTCGAACTGCGAAGGCAGTACTTGTAAGATAAAAAATGTACAGAGGAAAGGTTGACACAGGGCCTTGACGCGCGAGTTGAAGCCTTCACTGTGCCCTGTTGCACGTATGCGCCTTTGATTCTGACAGGAGGGGATTGGGACCTTCGATGAGACCTTTGATGGGCGAGGACCCTGCCGATGCAGCTTTAAGATTAGGGGTGTCCAGAATTGGTGCCCCGGGTCGTCCGAAGACGAGGAGATTCCTAAGTTCGGTTTGACCAGAAATGTATTTTGGGTTAACGTATGCCTCACGGCTGCCCATGGTATTTTGAGCGTGAAGTTGTGCTGATGAGGCACGTAGAGAATGAAGAATGTGGGGGTGCGGTGGGGCGCGTATCCCTATTTACGGAGAACGCATGCGGGTTCCCCTGACGGGGAACAGGTGCGAACCCGTCTACTATTGTCACTGGCCCTTACGGCGGGTCGGCATCCGGACCTGTACGGGCCAGTGTGGTCTTCGGCCGCTAGGGCCTCAGTGTGCTCTTCGGTTCGAAGTGAGCGTTCTGTGTTGCCATTGATAGTTATGACGCCCGAAGGACCAGGCATCTTCAACTTGAGGTACATGTAATGCGGAATGGTGTTGGATTTAGTGAACGTTGTTCGACCGAGGAGGGCGTGATAGCCACTGCGAAAAGGTGCAATATCGAAGATCAAGTTCTCGCTTGGGAAATTATCCGGAGATCCGAACACTACTTCGAGCGTCACGGTGCCAGTGCAGCGGGCCTCCACTCCCGGAATGACCCCCTTGAAGGTGGTGTTACTGGGTTTAATACTTGATGGTTTGATCCCCATTTTCCTCACTGTATCCTCGTATGTCAGGCTGAGGCTGCTCCGTCCATCCATTAGGACTCTAGTGTGGTGGAATCCATCGATGATGGGGTCTAGCACTAGGAGTGCAGACCCTCCATGGCATATGCTGGTGGGATGATCCCTGCGATCGAATGTGATCACACAAGCTGGCCATGGGTTAAACTTTGGCTCTACCGGCTCGATGGAGTATACGTCCCGTAGCGCTCGCTTCCTCTCCTTCTTCAGTATATGGGTTGCATAGATCATGTTTACCGTCTTGACCTTGGAAGGGAAGGGTTTCTGGCCGCCACTATTCGGCCTGCAGGGCTCGTCATCGTCCTCGCTTTGTCGGCTTTTACCCGAGTCTTCGGCTGTGAGTTTGCTAGCCTATTTGATCACCCAACAGTTTCAGTTGGAGTGGTTAGTGGGCTCCTCTGATGTTTCATGGATCTGTCAGGGCCTGTCCACAATTTTTTCCAGTTTGGACGGTCCATAACCATTGCCTTGAGGGGCTTTCTTTCGGGTTCCAGATTTCTGGTTTCGGAATTGAGCATTTACTGCCATATCCTCACCTTCACCGTCGTTGTGGCGACGTTTATTCTTGATACGTCAGGGCTTTCCATTTACGTCCCGAACCTCGGAGGTACCGGGTGTGTCTGGGTTGGTGTTCTTGCGAGCAAGCCAATTGTCTTCGCCCGCGCAAAAGTGGGCCATGAGGGAAGTAAGGGTTGCCATGGTTCTTGGTTTGTCCTGGCTGAGTTGCCGTACAAGCCATTCGTCCTTGACACTATGCTTAAAGGCAGCCAAGGCTTCAGCAACTGGGCAGCCAATGATCCGATTTTCTAGTCAGAAATCGGTTCCAAAACTGTCGGGCAGATTCTCCGAGTTGCTGCGTGATGCGATTTAGGTTGTCAGCATCCGGAGGCCGGACATAGGTGCCCTGAAAGTTTGCTCGAAAAGCGTCCTCAAGCTCTTCCTAGCGACCTATAGAATCTTCGGGAAGACTGTTCAACCAGTGTCGAGTTGGGCATTTATGCTTGAGCGGAGGTCGTCGCCTCGCGCCATGTGGTTGTGGAGGAGGAAATCCTCTATCCATAGAGCTGGATCTGTCGTTCCGCCGTATGATTCTATCTTCATAGGCTTGAAGTCTTCTGGTAATTGATGTTGCATTACCATTTCTGTGAAGCACAGGGGGTGTGCAGCTCCCCGAACTCGGCCTACATCGCGTCGGAGGTCTTCGGCCCTACTATTGTGCTGCTGCTCCCGCACTCTATCGTCTCGGTTTAACCAATCGTAGTATCATTCCCGGTATGTGGACAAGTCCTCTCTGGGTCCATAGATGGACCTGGTACAGCCTCCACGAGCGTCTAGGTCCCGGGGGAGGTCGTACTCGTAAGTGGGCCACACTTGATCCTTGCCGTGACGACGAGGTGGGGCGGCTAGGTGTTCGGCCTCATCAGCTTCCCTGTCCTGCCCTCTAGGGGCTTGGTCTGGCTGTTCGGTGTTTGTATACGTCGGGCGTGTTGGCGCTGTAGCCTCATCGTCGAACTAGGGCAATAGCCTCCTTTTAGGACCTGGTTGGCCGATCGCGGCCATACCCCTCTTCGGCAGCTAGCACTTTAGTCCATCGGTCGTTGATGGTGTCCTCTTCAGCATTGCTTTTGCGTTTTTGCTTCTTTAGGTTGCGTGCGGTGGCTAAAAGCCTCCGCTTGAACGATTCTTGCTCCAGAGGGTCTCCGGGGACGGTAAAATCGTCCTCCCCGAGACTGGCCTCCTCTTCAGAGAGTGGGAGGTACTTGCTATCCTCAAAGTCTTTGTGGCTTTCCGGATTGAGCGGGTCCTCCTGCCCCGCGGGGTCATCCTAATGATGCTCATCAGCTGCGTCTGTGGCGATGTCAGCCGTATTATTTATCGTGTCGTTCTTCCATGTCTATATTGCATGCCTGGCTTTGACGTGGTTTTGATCGAGGGCGCTGTTTTTGGCGTTTGGCCCGCTCATCTCTTTTTTTGAACAATGGCGACAGTGGGAGAGGCTCCCACTGACTTTGTATTACTCAGACAACAAAGTTACATCATTACAGGTGAGGGGTATTTGAGGGCCCCCCTCAGACCAACTAAGAAAGTAAAGTGTTGCTAGGTTACAAGTTTTGTATATAAGAGTCCAAGAAGGGGTGAAGCTCTTCTTTACAGTTGTGCCCAAGCAGACTTAAAAGATTTTTGAATCTATCTGAAATATGAGGCACCCCTCTGAAATATTCATTCTTTCTCTCTTTCCAGATGCTCCACGCGGCCAGCAAGAAAATATCCATGAACAGCGGCTGACTCCACTGAATTTTTCCAGCATGCAACAGAGAGACCCTATTACCCCCATTTGGCCAAAATAATCCCACTCTGGCCCAACATCGCTGGCTAAAAGGGCATGAGAAGAAGATGTGTTCAATCGTTTCCTCCAGCGGGTTTTGGCACAGCATGCATGCGTAGTTCTTGTCCACAACAGCATAGTTTCTACGTTTCAACATGTTCCTTGTGTTTAGACGGTCCACCAGCAATAACCAACCAAACATCTTGAATTTGATGGGGCTCTTGGCTTTCCAAAGCCACAGAAAGGCCTCATCGCCAATCGTTTCCCTGAAGCAGTGATTGTAGTACTTGCTGGCCGAGAACTTTCCTCCAAGGGTACAAACCCAAGAATCAGCAGAGGCCCTCTCCGGCACGATATGCCTATATCTTTGCTGAATCTCTCTGCCCTCCTCTCTCGCTTGGGTAGATAGAGGTAGATGGAAGAGCATAGCGGGGTCAGTAGCAGCCAAAACACTGCCCACCGACTCATCCTCGTTTGTGCAAAAGGAAAAGGCACGGGGGAAGATCTCGGAGAGTGGTGCCTCATGATCATGCTCAATTGACACATCCTTCCAAAACAGAGCTAAAGATCCATCCCCAATCGCAACCTTAGTGATGCCGCGAAACACGTTACTGAGCTGCATGACATCACACCACCAGAAGGAGCCGATCGGGTCTACTGCATGTGGTACTCTACCCGCATAGTATGTGTCCCATATCAGAGTCACCCACGGGACGTCGTGATGATTGTAGAACTTATAATGGTGTTTGAGAAGGAGTGCCACATTCTGGGTTTTGATGTCAATCACCCCAAGACCACCTTTGCGCTTCGGTCTACATACCAGCTCCCAAGCAGCCAAAGAATTATTTTTAACTCCCGTCTCCGTGTTTTGGTCCACAGACAGTATCTACGCAGCTTATCAATGTGTTCAATCACCTTTGGGTGCAGCTTATGTGTGCACATGGCATAGATCATCATCGATGTAATGGTAGAGTTAACCAGAGTGAGCTTGGCACCGGCCGAAAGCAAGGAAAGGGCCGTGGACAACTTTCTCTCAACTCCACATACCATTGGCATGAGTGCAAGCAGTGTTGGTTTCGTCGTTCCCATGGGGAGACCCAGGTATGTAAAGGCTAGGGATCCGACCGTGCAGCCAAAAATTTGTGCTAGGGCAGAAGCTTGCTGTAAGTCAAGATTGATGGGGATCAATGTGGACTTGTGGAAGTTAATTTTCAGACCAACAGAGTCAGCATAATCAACTAGGATGGATTTCATGCGGGTGGCTTGATCGGGGCAGGTTGGCATGACCAGTATTGTGTCATCCGCGTATTGGATGACATGGTAGTCACCTCTCCGACTGCACGGGAAAGGTAGCTCGATCAATCCCTGAGTGAAAGCGTCGTTGAATGCTGCTTGGAGGAGGTCAGCTACCAGAACAAAAATGAGGGGTGACAGGGGGTCCCCTTGCCTCACACCACACTTGCACGGGAATTTCCTACCAGGAACTCCATTCAACAACACCGAGGAAACACCGGAGGAGAAAATAGACTTCATCCAACCCAGCCATCTGTCATCAAACCCCATATGTTTCATGATCTGCAACATCGGCTCATGTTCGATCGTATCAAAGGCTTTAGCAAAGTCCAGTTTGAGCGGCATAATCTCCCGTGAAGATGTTTGGCACTGATGAATGTATTCAAACGACCACGCAAGGCAGTCCTGATGGTTCTACCTTTGAGGAACCCATACTGGTTTCTGTGAATGATTTTAAGGATGAGTTTCTGCAAGCGATTGGCCAGGATCTTCGTGATGATTTTTAAGCAGCAATTGAGCAGAGTGATGGGTCTGTAGTCATTAGCTGTCTCCAGGGAGGATATTTTTGGGATTAGGGTGATGTATCCCTCACTAATGCTAGATATATCAAGGTTGCCTTCATGGAAATCATGGCACATCTTATAGATGTCCTTCTTGATAATGTGCCAGCAAGATTTGAGAAAACAACCATTAAAACCATCGGGTCCAGGGGCTCTGTCGGCCGGCATTTCCTTGACTACTGCATCAATCTCATCTATGGAAAAGGGGATCGATAACACCTCCAGGCCATCAACCTTTTTGATGATCCGTTGTAGGTGAAATCGCATGTGTGTGGGTTTGGAAAAACCCAGACGTTCTTTATATGTGTTGAACAACACGCCTTCTTTCCCAACATGATCGGTGACCTCCACATCGCCCTCTCGCAGACTAGCAATGGAGGTGTGCCTAAACCTCTCCATTGCTAGGGATTGAAAGAGTTTAGTGTTCTCATCAGCAAACCTAAAATATCTGATTGTGCATCTCTTTCTCCAGTAAGCATTTTGATATTTGAGGAGGTGGTTTAGATGATATTTCAGGATTCGCCTAAAGTTTGCTTCCTGCACAAACAGATTTCTCTTGTCTTCCAGGGCATCAAGGTTGGTCATGGCGTCATTACTGTTCTAGATCAGAATTTTCAGATTAGAAACGCCTCTGCTCCAATGCTTGAGATCATACCTAAGCGACTTAAGTTTTTTGCACACCAGCGCCGCTGAGTTAGGAGCGTGACAAGGTTTATCGCAAGATCGTGCAACAACTTCAGAGAATCCAGTGTGGTTGACCTAGAAATTTTCAAAACGGAACTGCCTGGACTTTGGGATTTTGGACTCAATTGATAGTACACACGGGATATGATCAGACACCGGCTTCCCCAACGGTAGAACCATTGTGTTTGGGAAGGAGGTGGTCCAGTTTGAAGAAGAAAAGAACCAATCAAGTTTCTCGAGGAGTGGATCATCTTGCATGTTACTCCAGGTGTAAGCCCTTCCTTTGACAGGAATTTCCATTAGGGATTGCGCCCGGATTATCTCATTGAAAAGCAACATATCATTAGCGTCTCCCCCGGTCTGTTTCTGTTATCTGTGGAGCGTATGAAATTAAAGTCTCCCCATATTAACCAATTTTCATTATCTGGGATATGAAGATCAAACAAGAAGGAAGTAAAGTCTGATCGTCTCTGACCAGTACATGGTCCATAGACATTCACCAAATTCTAGGAATCATTCGACTGTGTGGACACAAACGAAACACCTGCCGCAAAGGATTACACATGCCAGGGTGCGCCCCGAAAAACTGAACTATTCCACACAGTTAGAATTCCACCCGAGGCCCCAATCGAAGGTGCAAACACAAATTTATCAAAGCGATTGGGGCAGAAAGTTTTAATAAACGCTAAATCAAAAGATTCTCGTTTAGTTTCTTGGATACATAGCACCGAACAGCCACTAGTATTAATCGCATTCCTAATCGGCAAAAGTTTGTTTTTAGAGTTAATCCCTCTGATATTCTAGGACAGAACATTCCAGGATTTATTCATGAGCATAAAGAAAATCAGACAGCCTCATCAGAGGCGGTCTGCTGGGCAGCCAGCAGCTTATCTTCAGAAAGATCATCAGGAGCAATTCCACAATGAATGCCCACCTGCTGGAGATCCTGAATGGGAGTGGGGGCGGGCACTCCTCGGGTTAAGCTTGGATAGGAGCCGCGGCCATGGAGATTGCTTTGACAGTTGGAGTGACTCTGGCCTTCAAACTAGATCGGTTCTGCTTGACATCAGTGATCTAATGGACCTTGAAGCCGTCATACTTGTTCGAACGAGTGCTCCTCCGGACTGCAGTGGTGTCAAGTCAGGCTTTGCCATTGCGGGGTGCAGCTTCATTGAACAACGATGAAGATGCAATCAGTTGAAGAGCAGAATCAGATGGTGGGGCAGTCGAGTCAGCCTGCTGGATAGAACTATCCGTTGCCAGCACTGGAACCACAACATTGGGCTCCTGCAACTGAAACTGAACACTATCGTCCACCAAGTCACCATCAGAATCCATTGTGTTATCATGAATCAAGTGCAGAGGAGCAATGCATATTCCCAACTGAAACTGAGAACTGAAAATCCTGAACAAGTAGTCAGGTTCAGGCTGTAAGTTCAGCATCCATACATCGCAGATTGCCTCCAGTTGTCTCTGAATAAACTTGAAAGGGTTAAGAGGAAGACTTGTGCTCTGGGCCGGCACATTGGTGAGTGCACGAGTATAGATGCATTTGAGCATAGATCCCATCCACAGAAGCAGCTCATAATCCATAACAATAGCAACGTTAATGGATTCATCTCCATCTCTGGCAAAAGCAGTCCGGGCAGCAGGATTTCCCACAATGAAACTATCAGCCAGGCTTTCAACAACAACAATTTTATCTTCAGAGGACCAAACATCAAACAAGTTGTCAAACACATTGTGGTCAGGGTCCACTCCATCCATGAGTGAAGGGCCATCATACTAAAAAGAGGACCTGAAACTAAAACCTGTGTACGGTGGAGGAATCACAGGCCAAGCTCTCCAACAATTCTCCTGAAGCTGATCTTGGGCAAGAGCAGGTGCATTCCAAGAAGCGTCATTCTGAGCTTGCCGAGCTTCCATCTCATCAAGGTGAGCCTGCTGCATGACCATATAATACGGAAGCTCATACGGGTGTGGCGAAGCATTAAGCAGAGGGGGTGGTTCTTCCATTCCCATCAGTCCTCGAATAGTATTACGTCCATTGAGAACATACACAGGAACAGACCAAGAGCGACCCAAACCTGGCAACAAACCAACTCTGGTGACTAAAATGCTGTGTGGGACTGCGGCCACATCCTTGATATGGCATTTGACAAGAACCCGTGCCTTGTTTTGCCCGGGGTGATACCAAAGTTAGATAATGCTTTGTGTACATAATGCTCAGTCTGATAATCCATAGGAAAAGCAAGTAACATAACCCAGACCTCATACCCGAACGCAGGCATGCGCATATTCAGACCTTCATCATCGAGAACCAGATTGAAAGTAGTGTCATCAGTCAAAGCATGAGGAGCTTCTCTAATCGCTGCATCTCTGCTCTCCATATCCGAAAAAACGACACACCCAATGCCCAACGGATAAACGAAATCATCAAGCAAATCATAACCTAGGTCGACTGTGATAATGCGGCAGACCTCGGCCAGCCAGAACTCCTTCTGATGATCAGGAACGGGTGGGTCGATGGGGACGATGGCGTACCTGTCATGGTTAAGCGGTGGCTCATCCACCACCCTGACATGGCGCTGGACGTGATGTGCAGGCCTGCGGTCAAACGTTGATCCATCCGGAGCAAAGGCAAAGGGGCTCACCGGAAAATTCGCCATGGTCGCCGCTGAGGGAGGGCGGCAGATTGGAATAGGGGCGGCCGGCGAAGAGGAACAAGCTGTGGTTTGTGGCAGAGGCAGGGGTGACAGGGGTGGCAAACACGAGGAGGACATCGCCGCACCCGATTGTGGTTTTTGGCAGGTGGACTTGACTGCCCCTGGAGGAGGGAGTCGTAGCGTCAAGCAATGAGGCGAGGCCACATCCGACGGGTGCGGGATCTTTTGCTTCCGAACCCAAACCATATGTGCTCTAGAATCCCGATAAGCACGAAACATACGAGTCACCATAGGATTACAAACCGTAGAAGATCTCATTGCACTGTTGGGTGGGATTTCACTAGATATGGAAGCGTGAGGTGGGGTCGGTGCCCAACATAGCTTGGGTAACTTATGACCCACATTGGGCTTGCGGGCCCAATGGCCAATAGATTGACAAAGCGAGCATCTCATGAGCCCAGGGCAATTAGCAGACCGGTGGCCCGAGGCTGAACAGACCAAACATGTATGGAGCGGCAAAGAACGGCCCGATATGCATGGCTCATGACGTGCAACATCAGATGATGCGATAACAGCCTTTGATCGGTTAAAAGCTGCCAAACATGAACAAGTATCAGTCATATCACCACATCCCTGACAGAAGATACCCGTGCAAATTGATTCCAGATGACCAAAACAATCACATAGGGAGCAATGTTGGAGCCGAGCATAGATATAATATTTAGATGGCACTAAGAAAATATCCAGCATATGCATAACACTATCATTATCATAACCCACTTGCCAGCCATCAAGAATATATTGCAATTTATCATCTGGAATGGAATCCCATAAATCTTGCTTAAACCGATGGCCCTAAAAAGATGGTAGCTTATCTGATAATCTAGATCTGATTGGCAAGTTAACAACCCCAATACGAAAAAGATTATGATTATCCCGAGAATACGGAACCGAAATCTTGCCAAACAAAATCTCCGATGAGGTAACGTCGCTGGAATGACTCACCGTCGGCCTGGAGGTCAACCCAAATATTTCAAGGACAGAGATAGAAGCCGAATCAAGAACCACATCTGATTTGGAAGATAGCCATTAGGATTTGATGGCCGGACCAGGTGATGAGGCCAAATCATTGATCTCAGTGTCCGCATACCAACCATGAGGCCGATGATGAGATTTGGCAGCATGATGAAGATGAAAATGACATATGAAGTCCGGCCAAATGCGATCTCGTAGGCCATAAATGAAATGACCAACACGATTAGATGCCACCGAAAACCAAAAGCGACGATCACCCAAACAAAGCACTTTAAAACCATCACTGATACCACCAATACAAGATTGGACGGCCAAGCCAACAGATTCCACCGAGAGAGGAAAAGAGGCCGAGGAGAAAGAAACTTCAAGGAAGAACTCCTTGGAGTTGAGGTTGGGGACGTAGTGAACCGTAGATCCAAAACAGGCACGCACCTGGCCATCGACCTTAAGGCCGGGGGAGAAGTCCCAATGGAGGAGGCCGTCCATTGGGGACGCCCGGCAGGCTCATCTCTGGGCTTGCCTCGGTCCTGCTCACGAGTGCCGTTGCCGTCCTTTGGGGTGTCCACCATATAAATGTCATAGGTGGATGTGTCAGACCAGCGGCCCGTGACGGGGGAACCGACCTCGGCATTAGCCGTGGGCGCATCCTCCTCGTCCATGTATTCGGCATTTTCTGAATTACAGTCTAACATATCGGTTAAATCATCGATGGTTTCTACCAAATTGGTGGTGGGCAGGGCGCAAAATTCCCTGTCGAATGCCTCGAAGGGTCGGTGATTTAAGGCGGAGGGCAGGTTCTCCTGGATAGTCATTTTCTGAATTCAGTCTAGCGGCTCGTTCAACATATCGAGGGTTGCCGGACTTGAGGGCTCTAGGCCAGATTTCGTGGTGACGGAGCGGAGGTCGGTCTGTGACTCAACCGATCCTTGGTCCCGGACGGACCTATCTTCAGGATTCGGGACCAAAACCTCGAGGGGCACCAGATTGTACTCGAAAACCGAGGGTGTGCTCTGACCCTCCCGTGCACCTTCCACGCCAATGTTTGAAGTTGTGTCGTTTCAGGCCGGGGTGACTCCTACCCGCTATTCGCTGACTCAGGGTGCGGGCAAGGGTGACTCCTAGCCGCTATCCTCCGCCGATGCGAGTTCGGTTGACGGTGTGAAAGTGCAACTATCCCTTGGTGGTTTTGGTAATTATCAACAACATATAGCTTGTTGAGCTAATGCTATTTCAAGATAAATATTTTAGGAAAGCTCAGTGATTGGCATGGCATGGATTAGGAATGTGGACCCCTACAAATGCTAAGGACACATATTGGCTCAAGCTCAAGACTCTACATTTTACTTTTAGTGATCCAAGATCACATTGAGTCCATAGGAAAAGTCAATACTATTAAAAGGGTATGAGGTGTTGCTTAATGGCTTTCTTGCTCAAAATGCTTAGTGATATGCTTCAAAACCCTCAACCACTTTCTCATATCCACATATGTCCCAAACCAAAAAGTCAAACTCGGCCCACCGAAATATTCTATCCGGCGCCACTGAGTTCACTTGACATAGCCACTGCCACAAACCCTAGTCACTTCAGTCTCACCGAGATGGGATTGCAAACTCTCTGTTTCCCTTCGTAATGTTTGGTCCAACCAAGATGAGCGACCACTCCCACCGAGTTCGCAATGCAAACTCTCTGTTTCCCTTTCGTAACGTTTCGGTCTCACCGAAACGAGCCATTCGGTCCCATCGAGTTTGCCTGACCAACTCTCTGGTTAGCTTATTACCAAAATCGGTCCCACCGAGTTTGTGTAATCTGTCGCACCGAGATTACATTATGCCCTAACCCTAATGAAATTGGTCCTACTGAGTTGACATGTCGGTCCCAACGAAAAGCCTACCATTCACATTTTGAACTAAATCGGTCCGACCGAGTTTTCTGATTCGGTCCCACCGAGTTCAGTGAATTGTGTGTAATGGTTAGATTTTGTGTGGAGGCTATATATACCCCTCCACCCTTCCTTCATTCGGGGAGGAGATCCATCAGAACATGCCTACACTTCCAACATACATTTTCTAAGAGAGAACCAGCTACTCATGTGTTGAGACCAAGATATTCCATTCCAACCATATGAATCTTGATCTCTAGCCTTCGCCAAGTTGCTTTCCACTCAAATCATCTTTCAACCAAATCCAAATCTGTGAGAGAGAGTTGAGTGTTGGGGAGACTATCATTTGAAGCACAAGAGCAAGGAGTTCATCATCAACATACCATCTATTACCTTTTGGAGAGAGGTGTTTCCTAGATTGGTTAGTTGTCACTTGGGAGCCTCCTTCAAGATTGTGGAGTTGAACCAAGGAGTTTCTACGAGCAAGGAGATCGCCTACTTCGTGAAGATCTACCCTAGTGAGGCAAGTCCTTCGTGGGCGATGGCCATGGTGGGATAGACAAGGTTGCTTCTTCGTGGAACCTTCGTGGGTGGAGCCATCCGTGGACTCGCACATCCATTACCCTTCATGGATTGAAGTCTCCGTCAACGTGGATGTACGATAGCACCACCTATCAGAACCACTGGAAAAAATCTCCATGTCTACATTGTGTTTGCTCCCTCCAAACTCCTCGCTTTACCTTCATACGCAATGTTTTACATTCCACTACTATACTCTTAGACTTGCATGTGTAGGTTGATTGCTTGACTTGTGCTAAGTTGCTAAAATCTACCAATACTTAAAACTGGGAAAAGGCTAGATATTTATTTGGTTAAGTAGTCTAATCACGCCCCCTCTAGACATACTTTTGACCCTACAAGTGGTATCAGAGCTTTGGTCTCCATTTGCCTTGATTTCCATCGGTTTTGGTGATCATATCCTTCGTTTCACATCCTAGGAGAGTATGGCGTCTAGTGAGGAAATTACCACCGTAGAGGTCCTTATTTTGATGGTACAAATTTTGCTAGTTGGAAGCATAAGATGAAAATGCATATTCTTGGACATAACCCCGCCGTTTGGTCCATTGTGTGTATTGGCTTGCAAGGTGAATTCTTTGATGGGAGATAACCGAACCGTGAAGCTACCGCGGAAGAGTTGAAGATGCTGCAATACAATGCTCAAGCTTGTGATATCCTCTTCAACGGATTGTGCCCCGAAGAATTCAACAAAATCAGCCGTCTTGAGAATGCAAAGGAAATTTGGGATACTTTGATTGATATGCACAAAGGTACCGACTCTGTCAAGGAATCCAAATTGGATGTGCTTCAAAGTCAACTTGACAAGTTCAAAATGAAGGATGGTGAAGGTGTTGCTAAAATGTACTCTAGGCTTGCTCTCATCACAAATGAGATCGCCAGCTTAAGAATTGAAGAGATGACCGATAGATTCATCATGAAGAAGAACCTAAGAGCCTTGGATGGAAAATATGATACCGTGTGCACATTGATCCAAATGATGCCCAATTACAAAGATCCCAAGCCTACGGAAGTCATTGGAAGAATTGTTGCTCATGTGATGTTACTCAAGGATAAGGAAGAGTTTCACAACAAGTCAAGTGGTGCTTACAAAGCCTCATGTGATGCTCCCACATCCTCAAGTGAGAAACAAACCTTCAATGAGGAATTGAGCCTAATGGTGAAGAATTTCAACAAGTTCTACAAGAGTAGAAGCAAGGAAAGAAGTTCCAAGGCAAGGTCCTACAATGACAAAAGATCTTCGAGTCGTGAACGTAATTGCTACAATTGTGGAAGACCCGGACACTACTCCAATGAGTGTATGGCCCCCTACAAAAGAAGAGAAGATTCACCCAAGAGGAGAAGTAGAAGAGAAGAATCACCATCTAAAGAGAGAAGGAGTAGAGATGACCATTATGAACGAAGAACATCACAGAGAAACTAGGATTCAGAAAGGATGGACAAGTCATCAAGGAGCTACACAAAACGAAGACATTAAGCTCATGTTGGTGAATGGGTATCCGGCTCCGACTCCAACAATCACTCCGAGAGAAGTTATCACTCCGACTCCGAATATACTCAAGATGAAGGTGCTGCCGGTCTAGCACTTGTGTCAACCAACTCCTACGACATATTTGACTCACCAAATGAAGGAGTTGGAAGATGCTTCATGGCTAAAGTACGAAAGGTATCACACCCCGAGTATGTTGATTTCAATGGTAATGAAGATGATTTTCTAGGTGATGATGATTTACTTGTTGACAACTCTAGTGATGAAAACTATGATGAACTTGCTATTAATAATGATAACCAAGATAAAAAGAATGATGATGATAAGAAGGACATTGAGCATCTAAATAAAGACATAACACTCTTAAGTTAGCTCATGAAACTACCTTGGAAGATCATCAAGAACTTTTAAAGACTCATGAAAAGTTACACTTTAAAAAGCTCAACCTTGAGCAAGAGCATGGGTTCTTAAAAGCAAACAATGATGATCTTCGCAAGAAAAGTTCTTCTTACATTGCCAAGCGTTTACTCTTGTCTACTTACATGCCACAAGTTAAATCTAGCAACAAGAGTAAGAAAGATTCTTCTTCTAGTAGTAACAACAATCATGTTAAATCCAATATTGTTGCTTCTAGTAGTTCTCTTGATTCCACTAATGATTCTCTTAGCCAAGTTACACTTGAGCAAGAAAATAGCTTATTGAAGGGGATTATAGAGAAAGGTGTTTACAAGAGCCTTGCCGGGAGTAAGCAATTTGAGGAAATTGTACGCAAGCAAGGAAGACACCGGAATAATCAAGGTGTTGGTTTTGAACGAAAGTTCAATGTCAATGGAGTTGAGTGGGAAGAAGATCAATACCCCCAAGACAAAGTTTGTTCCTCAACAAGAGAATTATGATCCTACTTCTTTCCATGGGACACAAGCTCAAGATGATCTTCCACCACAAGACCACAAGCAAAAAGGGAAGGAAAAGCTTCAAGAGGAGATTGATGCATTTGAAGAAGCTCCTAAGGCCTTGGTCAAGTGGGTTCCCAAGACTACATCAAGTTCTACTTCATCAAGTACGACTACAACTCCAAGGATTCCCATCAAGATGATGTGTATCCCGAAGAAAATGAACTAGACAGTTCTTGAGGGTGACTCCGCCAACATACTTCACTCATGTCATCTTGGCGACAAGTGCAAAAAACTTGCACATCTTGCACTAGTTCAAGGAGTCACAAACCCTCTTGCTGGTAAGACAAGGGACAAGGTAACCTAATGCTTTCATGGACATCATCTTGTGTGAACTTCACTCTATGTCTATGGATATCCTTGTTTGTTCCTTGTGGCACTAACCTGTGTAGGTATTTAAAGTACAACTCACTCCAATGGATTGCTCCAAATGATCTACATCCACATTGAGCATCCACATCTTCAACATCCACATGAAGTCATCGTCGACAAAACCCAAGGTTAGTTCATCCCTCTTAGGGTGGATATCACATCTAGGGGGAGCTTTACTCTAACCAATTGAGCTAAAGCAACTCTAATGGTGTGAACACATCAATGCTTTATGTAAAAGTGGTAACCCCACTTGTGCTTAAACAATGAGTATGACCTATGATCAAATGTTCTCATTTTACTCCTAAGTGAATATACTCATATATAGATGACCTAGTCATCGCCAATTGCTTGATAGATGCTAGAGTGTTTGTGCATGCTTTGTCACATATTTCATTTGCCATTTTATTGTGTGAGCATGTTGATTGCATATTTTACTCATTCGAGGACATCCATTTGTTGCTTTGATTGTTTGGCCTTTTCTCTTTTGCCAAATGGATGGACAAGAATGCCTAAGAACACCCTCTAGCTATCTATGCTTTTCTCATCTCAAACTCTATTAATGCTACATCACAAAGTTTGATCAAGTCAGATTCGAACCACTCTGTGTGAAGAGCACTCGGAGTCCCCGATTTGTCATGGACATAAACTTCCAAAACCTCTTTGTGCATTTCGGTATGACTGAGTCATGCACTTCGGTCACACCGATTTTAGTAAGTCGATCTAGGTTTTCCATCTCGGTGTAACCGATTTGAACCTTTCCGTCACACCGAGTTGCAGTAACCACTTGCGATTCTGCATCTCGGTGCCCCCGAGTTGTTCCACTCGGTCACACCGACAGGGTCGGGATATATATATCCACTGGTGAGATTTTGGAAATTTCATCAAAAGCTCTCAGCCTGCGCATATCCTGCTCTGCCTCCTGAGGTCTCCAGATCATCTCCTCGCCGCCAGCGACCTCCCGCCGCTGGTTTTCGTCGCCGTCAACGGAATTCTGCTCCGCTGTTGCCGCCGTAGCGAACTCCCGCCGAACTAGGGTATGGGTTCGATACTTTGCGTTATTTACTTACTCCGATTCCTAGCACATTGCTTTGCCATGATCATTGCCACGTATGAAAACAATCTATCCAGAGAAAACATCCTTTAGGTTAGGTTTGATTCGAAAATTTAGGGTTAGGTCTCCGCCGAACTCATCTCGGACCGACCGAGTTGTAGAAATCGGTCTCACCGATTTGGCTTAGGCCATTGCACATGCGCTTTTCGGTCTGACCAAAAATTGCAAATCGGTGCGACCGAGTTTGACTCTCTGTGAAACCCTAGCAATCTCGGTGCCACCGAACTGTGACTCGGTCTGACCGAGTTCAATAGTTTAGGTTCCTGTCGGGGAGATACCCCGCGGTGTAACCCAGCATGAAGTATAACCCGGCCGGACTTGGCGACTCACTGGTAACCCGGCGGGTGGGACAAACGGATGACAAGGCCCAAGCCCCAGAAGGCCGGTTCATACTATGGTAGGCCGGTTTACAAGGAAAGGCATAAGGAATATTCCCTTATAAAGGAAGCAAGACTAGGACTCCACTTGTAATAGAGTAATCCTAATCCTACTAGGACTAGTCATGTAACCCGCCCCTTCAACGTATATAAAGAGGGGCAGGGCTCCCCAAAGAGGGACAAGCAAGAAGAAACAATCTTAGAGCTAGGCATAACTAGGAGAGCCGGTTTACAGCGACTCCCTCGTGATGATAATGAGACCTAGCCACAAACAACATGTAGGGTTGTTACCGGATGATTTTTCCCAGGGCCCGAAGCTGTCTAAATCCTTGTCTTGTGTTGCGTCTCTCAATTCCGCTCAACCCCTCTCAAGCTACCACATAGATGCGTTGGCCTTACGACTAAGTCCTCACACTAGGACATCTGCCGTGACAATTCCACGACAGTTGGCGCCCACCATGGGGCCCGCGCACGGTGGTGTTGAGTTCTTGGAGGGATCTCTTCTAAGGATTGAGAGTTCGTAAGTTTCCCGGATGACAAAAGAGCCAGTTTGAAAAGGATTTGCATCGGCTTCAAGTGCGTCGAAACCAGATTTATGATTGGTGAGGTTTAAAGGTAAAACAAGAATCTAGGGCTGCGCAACGAGCCGCTGCCTTTGCAAGTCGGATCTGAGAGGAGATCAATTTCTGCTACTGCTGCCGTGTATCATGGAGACCGACATGAATTTGGAGTTGCATTGTTTCATTACCGCCATGGGTAACCAAAGTACATTGAGTCCGGAGGAGAAAACAATCCGGTAGCTAATCATTATTGCCGGGTTATTGTTTCACCCGAGCCTCACAAGCCGTCACCCAAATCAAGCCGGACGTGCCTGACATGAAGGAAAAATTATTGAACCAACTATCATTGTGTGGAGCTGAAGCATGGAGAGCTCACGTATGAACAGTATGATTTGGGATTTCTCGAGGAAAGCAAGCCGTCACGGCTGGTGTTGAAGCCTGGCGGATGGTGTTTTGGCAAAAGGACGACGGGGCGGAGCTAGTGGTAACATGGCCGAGTTCATCGCTGACCTGGCCTTCGGCGAGTTAGGCGCCGTCACGGTGGAGGTTTCGACAGATACGACAAGTTCTTCATCAAGGGATTTCTGTCCAACCAAGTCTTCGCCGCCTCCGCGACGCGATGGCCTCATCTCCGCGTGCCGCCCCGGGTCACCGTCCTCTCCGCATAGAGCCGCCATGCACTAAGTCGCCGGCGCCTCTCAGCTAGGGCTGCCGTTGTTGAAGATCCTTCAATCCAAGCTGCCGACCTTCGCGCTTTGTAACGCCCACGATGCGGCAATATCTCCCACGTGTCGAGGCACGACTTGGAGGCATAACCGCATGGTGGTTTTATCGCAAGAAGGGTCATCTTCACACAATCCCATGTAATGAACAAGAATGGGATAAAGAGTTGGCTTACAATCGCCACTTCACACAATACATAGATTAAACATACATCATTTAGACTACACACAAGGTCCGACTACGGAACCAAAATAAAAGAAGACAACCCCAAATGCTAGATCCCCGATCGTCCCAACTGAGCTCCACTACTGATCATCAAGAAACGAAACATAGTAACGATCAAGGTCCTCGTCAAACTCCCACTTGAGCTCGGTTGCGTCACCTGCACTGGTATCAACGGCACCTGCAACTGTTTTGGTAGAATCTGTGAGTCACGAGGACTCAGCAATCTCACACCCGCGAGATCAATACTATTTAAGCTTAGGGGTAGGAAAGGGGGTAATGTGGTGGAGCTGCAGCAAGCACTAAGCATATATGGTGGCTAACATAATTAAATAAGAGTGAGAAGAGAAGCAAAGCAACGGTCGAGAAGATAGAAGCGATTAAGAAGTGATCCTGAAACTACTTACGTTCAAGCATAACACAAGATCGTGTTCACTTCCCGGACTCCGCCGAAAAGAGACCATCACGGCTACACACGCGGTTGATGCATTTTAATTAAGTCAAGTGTCACATTCTCTACAACCGGACATTAACAAATTCCCATCTGCCACATAACCGGGGGCATGGCTCTCGAAAGTTTATACCCTGCAGGGGTGTCCCAACTTAGCCCATCACAAGCTCTCACGGTCAACGGAGGATATTCCTTCTCCCGGGAAGACCCGATCAGGCTCAGCATCCCGGTTACAAGAGGTTTCGACAATGGTAAAACAAGACCAGCAAGACCACCCGAATGTGCCGAAAAATCCCGATAGGAGCTGCACATATCTCGTTCTCAGGGCACACCGGATCAGACATCCTACGAGTAAAACCAACCCTCAAGTTTCCCCAAGGTGGCCCCGCAGTCTGCTCGGTTCGGACCAGCACTCAGAGGAGCACTGGCCCGGGGGGGTTTAAATAAAGATGACCCTTGAGTCTGCAGAACCCAAGGGAAAAGGGGATAGGTGGTAGCAAATGGTAAAACCAAGGTTGGGCCTTGCTGGAGGAGTTTTATTCAAAGCGAACTGTCAAGGGGGTCCCATAAATCCCCAACAGCGTAAGGAACGCAAAAGCAAGGAACATAACACCAGTATGACGGAAACTAGGGCGGCAAGAGTGGAACAAAACACCAGGCATAAGGCCGAGCCTTCCACCCTTTACCAAGTATATAGATACATTAATTAAATAAGATTTATTGTGATATCCCAACATATCCATGTTCCAACATGGAACAAACTTCATCTTCACCTGCAACTAGCAACGCTACAAGAGGGGCTGAGCAAAGGCGGTAACATAGCCAAACAACGGTTTACTAGGAAAGGCGGGTTAGAGGCTTGACATGGAAATATGGGAGGCATGATATAGCAAGTGGTAGTTAGCGCGGCATAGCAATAGAGCAAACAACTAGCAAGCAAAGATAGAAGTGATTTCGAGGGTAGGGTCATCTTGCCTGAAATCCCGCAAGGAAGAAGAACGAGTCCATAGAGAAGACAAACGGACGTAGTCGAACGAATCCTCACAATCGCAACGTAACCGGAACTATCAAGGAGAAGCGCAACGGGAAAGAAGCAAGCAACATAGTAAACAATCATCACATAAACTTGGCATGATGCACAATCAAGTATGATGCATGGCCGATTTAATGAGCATGGGATGGCAAAGTGCAACAAACAACACTACAAATTAAGTGGAGGTCAATATGCAACGAGTTGCATATTGACGAAACACCACATACGATTACTTAGATCTCTCTCGGTTATGTACCCAACAATATTAAATGTTGATTAACATGGCAAGAGGTGAGGCATAAGAAAACTACCTATCTAGGCAAGTTTAAATGAGGCCGGAACAACAAACAACAATTCCGGAAAATCCTCATGTGCATATTTTAGATTTGGTACTGTTCTGCCCTAAACACAATTTTAATGTTTTTAAACAGCAAAATAAAGTGCACCATGTTAATCTATCCATTTTTCTACCCCATTTACATATAAACTTTATTTAAATCCGAGCTACGGTTATTTAGTTATGAAATAAATCATTTTAACATGGCATTTATACAAATTTAAACAAAGAGCAAGTTTAAACATTTTTAACATGGATGAAAGTAGTATATTATGAAACTAGATGAAATTATAAGCATTTTGCATATATAAAACATTTTAATCCGATGCACGGTTTGTGATTTATTATATGCATGAACAACAAGGGAAAATCTGTAAATATGCAGTTTTCTGGAAAATGCTAAATTCGCAGAGACTGGAAAAAAACATCCTCGGGCCAAATCTGTAAAATGGGCTGCACAAAAGACGAATGAGGCGCTCATCACCTCGGGCCTTGGCAAAAGCAGGCCGGCTAGGCTGGTTGGATCGAACGAGGGGAGGGGGCGCCGTCAACGCGGCCGTCGCGACTGCAGTCTCCTCCTCTCGAACAGAGGCAGGAGCGGGACTGGCGCTGGTCGTCGTCCCCGCACGCAGAAGCAGGGGAGGCCGGCGATGAGGGCTTGGCGGCGCACCAGGCGAGCTGGGGACGCCGGGATCTGACGCAGGCCGGACCGATCTCGGCCAGATCGGGTCGAAAACGGGGCGCAGCGGCGCCGAGGTGCTGTGGACGAGGACCGGCGTCGGGGATGCGCTCCTGTGAAAAAATACAGAGAGCAAGAGAGTTTAGAGAGGAGAGAGAGGGAGAAAGGCTGAATGAAAGAAGAGGAGACAAGGCACGACGACATGACCTGGGTGGTCGCTGGCGGACGGCGTCCATGGCGGGGTTGCGGTAGCGGCAGCAGGTCGAGCTCCTGCTTGAGGAAGGAGGCGTGCAAGGGGCTCGGTTGTTGGGGTCTCGAAGCGAAACAGAGGATCGAGCAGCTGAAGGAGGCGGCGGCGCTAGAGGTAGCAGGGACTTGGCGGCGGCGAACGAGCGTGAGGCAGAGGAGGCAGGCATGGCACCGCGCTCTGTTGAAGCAGGGGAACGAGCGGGCGACGCGGTCCTCTGGTGAGGAGAAGGAGGGCGCCATGGTCTACTGCTGCTCCTGCGTGAAGAGCACAGGAAAAGGGAGAGAGTTTAGCAACGGGAGAGAGAGGGATGGCGAGGGGGAGGCAAGGAACGGCGAGGCTTGGCCTGGACGTGGTCGCCGGAGGGCGCGTTGGAACGGGAGGGGCGGTGAGCACGAGGGAGCGAGAGGTTCGCGGGGCCTCTGCTTGCGGGAGGCTGGGAGCGAGGCTTCGGGCGTGATCGATGCCGGGGATGGGGATGGCGCAGCCATAGTGAGAGACGGCCGGATCCGCGGGCGCGTCCAGAGTCAGTGAGGGAGGTGGAGGGATTGGGTTGGCCGGCGCGAAAATTGCGGGAGGTGGTCGGAGGCTGCGGTGGCGACTGTGGTTGGTGGTTGGATCGGGAGGGGATCGAGAGGTGGAGGCTCGGGCGCTGGTTGGAGGGAGATGGATCTGGGAGGATCCCGATGAAGATCCGAGAGACTGGCGGTGGAGGAGGGATTGGATGGATGGGACTGCCTAGGCTAGGGTTTGACTGTTTATATGGGTAGGGGGCAGATTTTGGACCCTCCATTTAAATCGGACTGTCAAGGATAGAAGGTTAGGGGAGTCCAATGTAGAAACGCAGATATTTTATAGATGTTTGGGGATGATCCGGACCTAACGGTAACGATAGTCCGATTCAGGTTCGGGGAAGTTTCGGACACGGGGCGCGGGGTCGACGCACTGTGCAAAGAGACTCCGGTTTAGGCAAGAGGGGAAACGAAGAACAATGTTGGTCTCGGAACGGTCAACGAAAACAAGGGGGGACGCGACAACTACGAGGGGATGCAAGTTTTAAAAACAATGACGGCAACCAGTGCCAATGCAATGTGGATGATGCCATGATGAAATGCAACAAACAAATAAATACACACGACGATAACGAAAAACAAGGAAGGCGTCTGGAGCGTCGGTCTTGGGGCGTTACAACACTCAACCACTACAAGAGGATCTCATCCCAAGATCTAGGGCTGGCACCGGAGAGAAACGGAATAGCAAGAGGTAAAACAAAGTTGCTTCTTTGACAAACGAGTGAAACCAAAGAACCTTGAGAGGTTGAACAAATTGAAAGAAAGAATACCATGGAGATGAACGAAATGAAAACACTCCGTTGGACAATGAACAAGGAATCAGCAAGAAAGAAGAGCTTAAGTGAGAAGATAGATATTGAAACCACTCCAGTTAAATGGATAAGCAAGAAAAGAACACGATCCTCACACGAAACCACTCCATGAGTGAAGAGAGCAATATTACCATGCCTCCGGAGGAAGAAATAGAAGATAGATCATTGGAATAATGGAATGGAGAAGAAAATCCCAACTTCTGCCACAAATGATCTTGGAAAGCACCCTTCCAAGAAGGTTAAAACGGAGTTGTTGTAAAACCAACAACGAAAGGATAAGCTTGTAGTGGGCTTATGGAAAAGACCTCAAAATTTGAGTTGCAATTCTGCCACTAACGAAAACAAATAATATAATTGATAACACCAGTGAGATGAAACACTTCTCCCACCAAGGTGATAGAGAGATAACTTGGAACATTGGGATAACACCACAATAGCAACATTCCTTAGGGAAAGCTTTTGGTGAAATCTATACCAAGATAACTCCAAGGAAGAAAATAATGGGTATAAATATCTCATTCTTGACAACTTGTGAATCATGAAACATGAAAGAAAATTGTCATGAATGACATAATACCACCTCAAATGATAAGGTAGAAAGAATTGCACTTCGGAATGCGAGATGAAGAATGCTTGAACTCCTCCAGACAAAACATGTGTTGAACACCATGTTTATTTTAGAGTATAGCTTGGCGGATCATAACTTTGAGAGAAATCTTGAAGAACAATTGAAGAATGAAAAGAATCCTTGACGAACCACCATGTAGAGCCTCCATGAAGAACTCCGGTAATGAAAGGATGATAAAGAAAGAGAAGTTGAAAACACAAGGTGAAGCCTTGCGATAATTTAGATGGAGCTTCGCGACGAGATAATGCGCAAAACTTGGAACTCCAGAAAAGAAAAGATGAAGCATCTCGAACCGAGAAATGTGACATGATGAATAACACTGGAAAGAAGAAACTAGATCACTTGGATGAAACAAGAACAAGAATTATGTTATGCGTATCCTTCACCAATTTAAATTGATGACAAGCAACGGATTTGGCATACTACTTATTCTCGTAGAAAGGATTAAGATAGATATAGCACAAACTTGAGAAGGTCTTGATAGAACCACCAGTGGGATTTGGAAACAACAAATGAATAGATATGATAACGAAGGAAGAGAAATCTTGAACAAACCACCGTAACAATTAAAAGACGAACAAAGAAAAGATAGCGAAACACCGAGAAGAATTAGAAAAAGCACGAAGATACTTGAGAGAATTGAGACACATGAGAAGGAATAAATCACGAGCTGACTAGAGAATACTTGAATGATGCACCGGTAAGATTTGGAGAACGAGAGCTGAAAGCTGGAATGAATAATTCTTAGATGATGGGCTCCCGAGAATCAAACTGAAAGACTCTTGAATTTCTCCGGATGGGTGAAAAGAATTCTCGCAATCGAAAACAATTATGAGAGAATGGCATCAACCTAGAACCATGAATCTTCAAGAGAATGGAGCGAGATTTAAGAGAAACTCTTATTCGGTCTTCAAATGTTGAGAATGACGATGAGAAACACCACCATGAATTGTTGAGGCACTCCGGAATGAAAAATTGGAAATGTTGAACCAACGATGAAAAGAATTTGAAAGATCTTGGAGAAAGACATATGACTGATGGTAACCCATTCTTACGTCAAACTTTGAAAAGAATTTTAGAAGCCCCGGGAAAATTAGAAGAGTCACGTAAGATCCTGGGAAAAGACCTGTGGGTTAGGGCCCACTCAAAAGAACCACCGCTGAACGATTGTTTGAAAATAGAGATTGCACCGGTTGAATTAAATGGCTTGAATGAGATAGCATCCTCAAAAGAACTTGAATGAATTGAGAATGGAAACTTGAATCTTCTGGGATATCTTCATCACTCCGGAACAATTGAATAGCAAGAAGTGGATGATTAAGAGGTGCACCGGTACGAGAAAAAACATTTGAAATGAGGAAAAGATATGATCGACAAAGCTTGAATTTAATCCACTGGAGAAGGAAGAGAACGAATAATGATGAAGTTAAGGCTATGTTAGTATCTTCCTGAGAATCACCGGATAAGAATATTGGCGGAAAAGAATGAAGGGACTTCCCATCAATAAAAGGATACTTGGTTAACAAATCTGAGTCCTTCAAGAAAAGGGTTGGAGGGCGGGAAAACAAAGGCAACTTGGGATGAATGAAACAGACATCATTGAGAAAACATAGAATTGATCTTGCGGATGGGTAGAATGATGGGATCATCTTGAAGAGAACCGCACCGGTTGGAAATAGAATTGGGATGACACTCTTGATGACCAAGAAGGATTAACACTCCCATAGAAACATGAGAACACCACTTGGAAAAGGTATGGAATCAACATTTGACTTCGAAGCAACTCGAACACCACAACTCAAAACAAAACAAAGGATTAGGCTCGCAGAATAAGCCGGAAACAAACATATGATAGAGATTTACCCAATCCCATATCATATCATGTGTGTGTTGGAAAGATATCCTACGAGATACTTGAATTCCCACTTATAAACTCCCGGAACTTTCTGGTTATGCAATCTTGTGTTGGGGATACATGGGATGCAATATATCTCACCCAAACTAACAATCCCTAGATCCAGCTGTATCCATCCGTCAACACATAACCAAGAAAACTCCGGAAATCGTGTACCTCAACCTTCAAAAAGCATCCGTTATACGAGTTATGGCAATACTCCCGAACTCCCGCCACAGTACTGGGTGGCGTCGAGGTGATCTCACCAACAACTGCATAAAAGAGATTTTCGATGTCGGCAAAACTCAGGTATTCTAGAACTTCAACGATAAAATTGTGACGACAACACCTCAGAGCTCAACTCCCCGGAACACTGCCACAACCCCTAAATGTTAGGAGACACCAAGAATAATGTTCTCGTCACAAAACCATCGGAAGGATTCCAAGATACCCGCTGATCCAATTTTTTTTTGTGAAATTTGAGGAGAGGAAAGTCAAAACATCTACGTCAGGAGGCCTCACCAGAGTGACGAAGGGACTGAGGAGTAAAAAGAATCCTACTCTCCGATATATATAATCGTAAGACCCAAAACAGTTTGTTCTAGACTCAACAACATCAGCGATTCAATCAAGCAGGGGGCTTCTAAGTCGGGGATGGCTCTGATTACCAACTTGTAACACCCACGATGCGGCTATATCTCCCACGTGTCGAGGCACGACTTGGAGGCATAACCGCATGGTGGTTTTGTCGCAAAAAGGGTCATCTTCACACAATCCCGTGTAATGAACAAGAATGGGATAAAGAGTTGGCTTACAATCGCCACTTCACACAATACATAGATTAAACATACATCATTCAGAGTACACACATGGTCCGACTACGGATCCAAAATAAAAGAAGAAAACCCCAAATGCTAAATCCCCGATCGTCCCAACTGGGCTCCACTACTGATCATCAGGAAACGAAACATAGTAACGACCAAGGTCCTCGTCAAACTCCCACTTGAGCTCGGTTGCGTCACCTGTACTGGTATCAACGGCACCTGCAACTGTTTTGGTAGAATCTGTGAGTCACAAGGACTCAGCAGTCCCACACCCGCGAGATCAAGACTATTTAAGCTTAGGGGTAGGAAAGGGGGTAATGTGGTGGAGCTGCAGCAAGCACTAAGCATATATGGTGGCTAACATACGCAAATAAGAGCGAGAAGAGAAGTAACGCAACGGTCGAGAAGATAGAAGTGATCAAGAAGTGATCCTGAAACTAATTACGTTCAAGCATAACACAAGACCGTGTTCACTTCCCGGACTCCGCCGAAACAAGACCATCACTGCTACACACGCGGTTGATGCATTTTAATTAAGTCAAGTGTCAAGTTCTCAACAACCGGACATTAACAAATTCCCATCTGCCACATAACCACGGGCACGGCTCTCGAAAGTTTATACCCTGCAGGGGTGTCCCAACTAAGCCCATCACAAGCTCTCACGGTCAACGAAGGATATTCCTTCTCCCGGGATTACCCGATCAGGCTCGGCATCCCGGTTACAAGATGTTTCGACAATGGTAAAACAAGACCAGCAAGACCACCCGAATGTGCCGACAAATCCCGATAGGAGCTGCACATATCTCGTTCTCAGCGCACACCGGATGAGACATCCAACGAGTAAAACTAACCCTCAAGTTTCCCCAAGGTGGCCCGGCAGTCTGCTCGGTTCGGACCAGCACTCAGTGGAGCACTGGCCCGGGGGGGTTTAAATAAAGATGACCCTTGAGTCTGCAGAACCCAAGGGAAAAGGGGATAGGTGGTAGCAAATGGTAAAACTAAGGTTGGGCCTTGCTGGAGGAGTTTTATTCAAAGCGAACTGTCAAGGGGGTCCCATAAATCCCCAACCGTGTAAGGAACAAAAAATCAAGGAACATAACACCGGTATGACGGAAACTAGGGCGGCAAGAGTGGAACAAAACACCAGGCATAAGGCCGAGCCTTCCACCCTTTACCAAGTATATATAGATGCATTACTTAAACAAGAGATATTGTGATATCCCAACATATCCATGTTCCAACATGGAACAAACTTCATCTTCACCTGCAACTAGCAACGCTACAAGAGGGGCTGAGCAAAAGCGGTAACATAGCCAAACAACGGTTTGCTAGGAAAGGCGGGTTAGAGGCTTGACATGGCAATATGGGAGGCATGATATAGCAAGTGGTAGGTAGCGCGGCATAGCAATAGAGCGAACAACTAGCAAGCAAAGAGAGAAGTGATTTTGAGGGTATGGTCATCTTGCCTGAAATCCCGCAAGGAAGAAGAACGAGTCCATGAAGAAGACAAACAAACGTAGTCGAACGAATCTTCACAATCGCAACATAACCGGAACTATCAAGGAGAAGCGCAACCGGAAAGAAGCAAGCAACATAGTAAACAATCATCACATAAACATGGCATGATGCACAATCAAGTATGATGCATGACCGATTTAATGAGCATGGCATGGCAAAGTGCAACAAACAACACTACAAATTAAGTGGAGCTCAATATGCAACGAGTTGCATATTGATGAAACACCACATATGATTATTTAGTTCTCTCTTGGTTATGTACCCAACAATATTAAATGTTGATTAACATGGCAAGAGGTGAGGCATAAGAAAACTACATATCTAGGCAAGTTTAAATGAGGCCGGAACAACAAACAACAATTCTGGAAAATCCTCATGTGCATATTTTAGATTTGGTACTGTTCTGCCCTAAACACAATTTTAATGTTGTTAAACAGCAAAATAAAGTGCACCATGTTAATCTATGCATTTTTCTACCCCATTTACACATAAAGTTTATTTAAATCCGAGCTACGGTTATTTAGTTATGAAATAAATCATTTTAACATGGCATTTATACAAATTTAAACAACCAGCAAGTTTAAACATTTTTAACATGGATGAAAGTAGCATATTATGAAACTAGATGAAATTCTAAGCATTTTGCATATATAAAACATTTTAATCCGATGCACGGTTTGTGATTTATTATATGCATGAACAACAAGGGAAAATCTGTAAATATGCAGTTTTCTGGAAAATGCCAAATTCGCAGACACTGGAAAAAAATATCCACGGGCCGAATCTGTAAACTGGGCTTCACAAAAGAGGAATGAGGCGCTCATCACCTCGGGCCTTGGCAAAAGTAGGCCGGCTGGGCTGGTTGGATCGAACGAGGAGAGGGGGTGCGGTCAACGCGGCCGTCGCGACTGCAGTCTCCTCCTCTCGAATAGAGGCAGGAGCGGGACTGGCGCTGGTCGTCGTCCCCGCACGTAGAAGCAGGGGAGGCCGGTGATGAGGGCTTGGCGGCGCACCACGCGAGCTGGGGACGCCGAGATCTGACGCAGGCCGGACCGATCTCGGCCAGATCGGGTCAAAAACGGGGCGCAGCGGCGCCGACGTCCTGTGGACGAGGACCGGCGACGGGGATGCGCTCCTGTGAAGAAATACAGAGAGCAAGAGAGTTCAAAGAGGAGAGACAGGGAGAAAGGCCGAATGAAAGAAGAGGAGACAGGGCACGGCGACATGACCTGGGTGGTCGCCGGCGGACGGCGTCCATGGCGGGATTGCGGTAGCGGCAGCAGGTCGAGCTCCTCCTTGAGGAAGGAGGCGCGCAAGGGGCTCAGTTGTTGGGGTCTCGAAGCGAAACAGAGGATCGAGGAGCTGAAGGAGGCGGCGGCGAACGAGCGCGAGGCAGAGGAGGCAGGCATGGCACCGCGCTTTTTTGAAGCAGGAGAACGAGCGGGCGACGCGGTGCTCTGGCGAGGAGAAGGAGGGCGCCATGGTCTACTGCTGCACCTCCGTGAATAGCACAGGGAAAGGGATAGAGTTTAGCAATGGGAGAGAGAGGGATGGCGAGGGGGAGGCAAGGAACGGCGAGGCTAGGCCTAGACGTGGTCGCCGGAGGGCGCGTTGGAACGGGAGGGGCGACGAGCATGAGGGAGCGAGAGGTTCGCGGGGCCTCTGCTTGCGTGAGGCCGTGAGCGAGGCTTCGGGCGTGAACGACGCTGGGGATGGGGATGACGCGGGCATAGTGAGAGACGGCCGGATCCGCGGGCGCGTCCAGAGTCGGTGAGGGAGGTGGAGGGATTGGGTTGGCCGGCGCAAAAATTGCGGGAGGTGGTCGGAGGCTGCGGTGGCGACTGTGGTTGGTGGTTGGATCGGGAGGGGATCGAGAGGTGGAGACTCGGCGCTGGTTGGAGGGAGATGGATCTGGGAGGATCCCGATGAAGATGCGAGAGACTGGCGGCGGAGGAGGGATTGGATGGATGGGACTGCCTAGGCTAGGGTTTGACTGTTTATATGGGTAGGGGGCGGATTTTGGACCCTCCATTTAAATCGGACTGTCAAGGATAGAACGTTAGGGGAGTCCAATGTAGAAACGCAGATATTTTATAGATATTTGGGGATGATCCGGACCCAACGGCAACGATAGTCCGATTCGGGTTCGGGGAAGTTTTGGACACGGGGCGAGGGGTCGACGCACTGTGCAAAGAGACTCCGGTTTAGGCAAGAGTAAAATGAAGAACAATGTTGGTCTTGAAACGTTCAACGAAAACAAGGGGGGACGCGACAACTACGAGGGGATGGAAGTTTTAAAAACAATGACGGCAACCAGTGCCGATGCAATGCGGATGATGCCATGATGAAATGCAACAAACAAATAAATACACACGACGATAACGAAAAACAAGGAAGGCATCTGGAGCGTCGGTCTTGGGGCGTTACACGCTTGGTTGTTCCTCCATAGTGCGTGTGCTGCGGCTGGCCGCCTCGACGCTCAAATCGCCGCGGCCCTCTGCGCCGCGCCTCCACTCAGGCGACCCGGCTCCCGAGCCCCGCAAGCCTGCCCTGCTCATCTCGCCGCCAATGAGCCGGCGCCGGGCCGTCCTGGATGCGCCTCGACGCCCAAATCGCCGTGGCCCTCTGCGCCCCAACCAACAAGTCACCACCGCTGCACTCCACTTTGCTTGAGTCTCCACTGCGGATGAATAGTCGTCGATGCCGCCGCTAAACCGCCTCCATCTCGGTTTTCTGACCTGTGCGCCTTCGCCTCCGCTCTAACTCGCCACCGGATCAAGCTGGCCCCGAGTCACTTCAGTGTGCGTCGAGCGGCCGTCAGTTCTGAGTCATGTCCCTGTTTTCAAACCGCATGTGCCATAAGTCGCCCGGCCAGCTCGCCGCCGTACAAAATTACCCCGGACTGATCTGCTCTCTGCAAATTGCAATTTCCACCTAGCTAAGCGCCGTCTTCCTCATGATGCCCTGAGCCATCGTGCTGGGAACTGGCCCGTTTCCGCTTCGTGAACCGCCTTGAGCTGCCGCAAGTCTCTCGTGAACCGCTCTGGCTTCCGCCGGTTTACCTTTGCTGCTACAGATAAGCCCCCGTTGTGCCGCCTCCCCAGTTGTTGCCTCACCCACAAGCCGCCGTCTCTGTCGCGCATGTGACCTCAACATGACTCGGCCCAGCTCGGCCTCGCCTTTGCCTTAAACCGCCCTCACCTCTTCCTTCTAGGCGCGTCGGCCTTAACCCGCTGCTCCCGCGCCGTAAACCGCCGCTCCAAGTCACGGTGCCCACCACGACTGCGGCCTAATGAGCGCGTTGCCCTCGAGCCGCTGGTGGTATTTGCCTCAGCTCTTGCACAATGCCTGGCGCTGCCGTGCCTCCCGCCAGCTCGTCGAACGGCTGGGTGTGGCTGTGTTTTCTACTAGCTCGCACCATTGTCTGATCCGTTCGCGCGCTGGAGAGATTAGTTTATTAATTTACATGGATGTCTTGATGATGACGAAAATAAAGAAATATCTGCTATACATGCATGTGAGGACAAAAGCAATAGTGGGGCGGAAGCAAGGTCCATCAGTCAATCCTGCTGCTGCTCACGCGAAAGATTTGATGGTCAGGGAACCAAAGGAGACGTGTTGGAAGATCAATTCTTCTGTCAAAAGCCAAAACAGCACTATTGCATGGAAAAGTCAGAGGAGATGTATTTATCTACTTTCGGCAGCGTCCGGTTCATTTGACAGAGTATATCAGTTGATATTGTTTCTATCTATTTTTAGTACATATTTTTTATTCAAAGAACAATTACTTAGTCTATAATATTTTTTTCGCAGGACCATTATTCCTCACAAAAAGGTGTTGCAAAAGGGGCGTGGCAAAATATTATTTTTGCACCACCGCTCATCCTGCGTAGGTTGCCACTCCCACTACATCAACAGACGTGATTGACTTATTGTCTGCCCCCGCGGCCGATTCTCCCGCCCGCGCCGGTTTACAGCGCCGCGGTCCATTTATCTGCCTGTGCCGCCTCTGATGCCGCAGTCGTATTTTCCGTTCGGCCCTTGCGGTCTGGTCTACATCAACACACCGGGCCGCACCTATCTACATGAGCTGTCTATTGAGTATGAACAAGTCACTGCTTGGGTAGCCCGGTTTTCTTTCAACAAATTGGAGGCAAATTATCATATACTATGAACCGTCGTCTGCACTGGATGGCTCGATGGATAGGCACACAAGTCGCCGCCACTACAGGTTGGTTAAACTTCAAGGAGCCAGTTGGAAGGAACCATTGGCCGAGTTGCTGACACGGCTCATACGGGATCATTTATAACACGCCGCAGTCACCTCAACCTTTTGTGGATTCACATCGTGCTATCAACACCAATGATATACAAGTTATGCCGGTTTATATCACGGTCAAATATGGAGAATCTCAAGCCAACTCTTCGAGTCACCTTGAGACTCGGGGGCTACAATGATATGACTCAGCAAAGGTTGCCGGTTTTTCAGTGAATCAAGAACCTTAGGACGCTGGAGGGAAAGATAACCCGGTCCCAGAGGCTACTACCATACGAAGCTCTGAAGCTCTCAAATCCGGTTTAAGAATTTCCGGTTCAAAAAAGAATTAAGTTCTCGCAAGTTCGAGTTTAAAGGCCATCAGAAAATTTCTTCCTGAAAATGAAGATTCCGGTTCAAGAGAAAGATGTCTCCCATAAAGCTTTTAAGCTCTCAATATCCGGTTCAAAATCTTGGTTCAAGAAGAATTTATCTCTTACAAAAAGTTAAAGGTCGCCGAAGAGGACCTGCTGCCATGATGCGCGGTTCAAACATGGGTATCCTGCCTTATTGGCTTATCATATTATTGATCACGTGGGGGCTTCTGTTATAAAGCGGCGTCCGGTTTACCCCTTGATTCAGCTTATCAACGGTTTATGTAACATCACTTGGGGGCTTGGTCGTATCCGAACCATAGCTACACCTCTTGATCGGCGCAATGCCACAACATCACTTGGGGGCTTGGTCGTATCCGAACCATAGTCACACCTCTTGATTGGCTCAAAGCCGAATCAATCCGGGGCCAAAGAGAGTGTTGTAAAGCAACAACACAAACATAAGCACCCACTGAGCACAGCTCAAAATGTTAATTGGGAATTCTTTGCTGTCGAAATGAACAAAGAATCTACACTTGTAACAGGCTATCAAGCCATGGCTTGGAAGCCTGGTGTATACACCTAAAACCCCGGGTTAGCCTGCCTCTTTAAGTAAGTTACTCCGCCCAGGTAAACCTGGTATGACCCATCGAACTTTGACAAGTTACTCTAATAAGACCCTGAACTTGTCAAGTTAAAATGATGATTGGTTAAGGATTGAGGACCATCTTAAAAGGCTTTGTAAAATGGTTTAACTCAGTGGCCTGGCAGCCCATGAAAAGCCTCGAATTTGGGGCCTGGCTGCCCGTGAAAAGCCTCAACTACAAGGGTTTCATTTGCTTTTTGCTAAGTTTTTTCTCTCTTTTGATAAGGCTTATGATGTTTTCGATAAACCGGCGTTTATTAACCCGGTTTGGCTTTCAACTACAAGTTGTCAGTACATGATCAATTATAATCCGGCGCTTTTTAACCCGGTCTGGTTTCGACTATAAGTCGCCAGTATTATATATGGTTAATCTGGTGTTTATCACAACCCGGTACGGTTTTATCATAAACCGGCACAATATGGAAGGAGTTATCAGTACTCAAGATTGGGGTTATCACCCTTACTACAAAAAGTTGGTAAACCAACGATGTGATTCAATGTCACAGGTATGATATATTTCATATTTGATTATTTTCAAGTGCAGCCTTGGTTATAAACCCGGGTTATATGTTGGGCATTATGACCCGTCCGGCGGTAAACCGCCAGGACACTTTAAACTTTTTGTATGCAGAAACAGGTTGAATAAAGCATGATTATAAATCACCAGGCGTTTATTAACTCGGCCTAGCTTTCGACTATAAGTCGCCAGTATGATGATAATTTATCCTGTGCTTATTAACCCGGCATGGCTTTCGACTGTAAATTGCCAGTATATATTTGGATTGCGCCATTGGAATCATGCGCTTATAAATCATTGGGTATATTATTCAAATCTTTAATATCCAACATGGCTGGATTTTTACTATGGTTATCAGTAACCAGTATTATGATTCAGGTTTTCAAAGTCGCTTTAGCCCAATGGATATTATTTTATCGATGGATATGATTTATTCTACAATGGAAGGAATAGTCCCGAGTCGCTGCAGGCTTATGACCCGACACTTGGGGGCTACATTATTCAAATTGAGATTACATCAAATATGCAAGTCCCATGTCACTGCCAGCATGCACCATGGCACTTGGGGGCTAATGTAATGTCATTTTCTCATCACCTTATTGAAGACCCGACTCATCACATCATAATGAGCCGGACCATGAGGGCTACCATATGATGTTATTTTCAATGAAGCATGATCACATTTATAAAGTCCGGCCCTGCTCATTATTGCATAAAGACCCGGCCCTTGGGGGCTACACTGGTTGAAACTTTTTGAGAATCAGGCACTTACAAGTCCGAGGTTGCTGCAAGCATGACAACCCGGCACTTAGGGGCTACATAATATGGAGTATTCAGTTGTGACTAGTGACTGAGATAAACAATCTGGATTTCTTCAAGGTTGCAACATTTATATTGAAACAAGTCTTAAGGTATCACTATGTTCTCATCTTTTTTTTGAAAATTACTATGTTCTCATCTTAAGATTTGGGGGCTACAGGTATTATGCATATAGAGGAGGAACATCTTCAAATTCACAATTTTGGGCAAATCTGGAAGATTAATTGTGTGACCCGGCGTTGGCAACAATCATAACTCGGCGTCTATAAATGGTCATGACCCGGGATCATCAGTTTTTATAACCCGGCAGTTTTGGCAATGATAAACCGGCAAGTTCTACATTTTCAGACCAGCTGATATCAGTTGAATATTTGAAGACCAATATTTTTGTCAATCAGAGCATTGAAGGTCGATTCAAATGGATTCTTTATTTACAAAATATCTTCTGCAAGCAAATTGATTATGAAGCTGGTATATTGACTCCGATTTTTCAAGGAAGAAATGACAAAGAATTAAGGATGATCAAGCGCCGGTTTAAGAATATTTAAAGCAGAGCACAACCCGCCAAATTTGTTCTTGTGTTTATGTTGCAGATCAGTTTAACATGGATAAATCCAAATTAAACTAGGGGCTAATGTCGGGGATATACCCCGTGGTGTAACCCAGCACAAAGTATAACCCGGCTAGACTTGGCGACTCACTGGTAACCCGGCGGGCGGGACAGATGGATGACAAGGCCTAAGGCCCAGAAGGCCGGTTCATACTATGGTGGGCCGGTTTACAAGGAAAGGCATAAGGAATATTCCCTTATAAAGGAAGCAAGACTAGTACTCCACTTGCAATATAGTTATCCTAATCCTACTAGGACTAGTCATGTAACCCGCCCCTTCAACATATATAAGGAGGGGCAGGGCTCCCCAAAGAGGGACAAGCAAGAAGAAACAATCTTAGGGCTAGACATAATTGGGAGAGCCAGTTTACGGCGACTCCCTCGTGATGATAATGAGACCTAGCCACAAACAGCATGTAGGGTTGTTATCGGATGATGTTTCCTGGGGCCTGAAGCTGTCTAAATCCTTGTCTTGTGTTGCGTCTCTCGATTCCGCTCAACCCCTCTCAAGCTACCACATAGATGCGTTGGCCTTACGACTAAGTCCTCACACTAGGACATCTGCCGTGACAATTCCACGACAGTTCGAAAAGTTGCTTCGGTATCACCGAGTTTACACTAGTAGATAAAGGGTCAAATGTTCAGCTCATTAGTCCCGGTTTGAATATGAGCCGGCAATAATGTGACCATTAGTGCCCGTTCCAACGGCCAGGCGGGCCGCTCTCATTAGTACCGGTTCGTGCCGAACTTTTAGCACCGGTTCCTGCCACGAGCCGATACTAAAGAGAGTGGTGGCAGGATGTTGTTAGTCTGGGGTCCATCCAGCACCTTTAGTACCAGTTCGTGCATCGAACCGGTACTAAAGGTCGTCCTATATAAACCCTTCGTCCACCCGCGCTCTGTTCTCCCCCCTTTCCCCTCCCCTCTCTGTTCTTCCCTTCTTCCTCTCGAGCTCATCACAAATTTTGCCCAAATTTTATCAAGATTTGAAGGCCCCCACCCATTCAAATGATCACAAAGGTTAGCAACTTTGTCCTTTCATCTCTCATTGCTAGATTAGCTCAATGGTATATATAGTGACTAATTTGTGGGTTTTAATAATTTGGGAGGAATTATATATATGTGGTAGTATTTGATTTATATGCAATCTGAGGTCAAAATAACACTTAGTTTGCATATGTAGGTGTGGTTTACTTAGTGCCTTATAAATCTCCATCGTAACCACCATCGATCACCCGCACCGTCCCGTCGCCGGCACCACCTTGTGGTGAGCCTCTTCTTCTTATCTTTTTTACGTAAAAAATTCATGTTTGTGTGATTTGGATATATAGTTACTCGTATAATTATCTTACTCGTACGTTGTTTGTTATACATAGTGCCATGGTTTTGATATTCATCCTCATCGGCCCTCGTCCGTGTTATGATTCGGATGTGGTATATTCTCTTTTAAAACTATTTGTTGCATTTCGTGTTTATGACACATTATGCCCATCAAGTTGACATAGATATTTTTATCTTTTCATCTAGGAGGTATTTGAACCGGAAATTCCAACCGACCCTATTGTCGAGAGGTTAAATTTAGTTGAAAGAGAAAATGAGTATTTGAAAGACAAATTGAAAAGAACTGAGGGGGAGAAGATGGAATTGGAGTTGCATGTTGCCGATGTCGTCGATGATCACAAGATCAAGATGGAGAAAATGCACTTAAAGATTAGAAAGATTAGAAAATATGCCATTGATAGTGAGGCTTGGTATCATTATACTGTTGGATCAATTGTTACCTTAGTTGCGACGTTGATCGCATTTGTTGTTGCATTTAAATGCTTTAGCTAGAGAGTTATTTGTTTGTTGCATTTAAGGGTTGTATGAACTTTATGTATGAACTTTATATTATGAACTTTATGTATGAACTTGTATTAATTTTGTCTTTTCGGTGTTGTGTGATGAAGATGAGCCGACAATGGATGTACGATGACCGATGCTCTCCCGAGTTCATTAATGGCGTGCATACTTTTCTGCTTGCGGCTAAGGAAACAAGCGGGCGGATGGTTTTATGCCTTGTCAATGTGCTGGCTGTAAGAATGATCAGAATTACTCTTACTCAAGAACCATTCACATCCACCTGTTTGAGTCCGGTTTCATGCCCCACTATAATGTTTGGACCAAGCATGGAGAAAGAGGGGCTATGATGGAAGACACTGAAGAAGAAGAGGACGACGACAGCTATCCTGGCCATGGGTTCCCTGAATACGATGATACAACAATGGGGAAGAAGCTGAGCCGGTAATGCGGGAAGAAGCTGAAGAAGAGGCATCACATGAGCCCGCTGATGATCTAGGTCGGGCCATTGCCGATGCAAAGAGAAACTGCGCAAGTGAAAAGGAGAAGAAGAAGTTGAAGCGCATGTTAGAGGATCACAAGAAATTGTTGTAGCCGAATTGCGAAGCTGAAAAGAAAAAGTTGGGCACCACACTGGAATTGCTCCAAGGAAGGCAAAGAATGGTGTATCTGACAAGGGATTTGGAAAGTTGCTGGTAATGATAAAGAATATGCTTCCAAAGGACAATGACTTGCCCGAGAGTACGTACGAAGCAAAGAAGGTTGTCTGCCCTCTAGGGTTAGAGGTGCAAAAGATACATGCATGCCCTAAAGCCTGCATCCTCTACCGCGGTGAGTACGAGGATTCAAACGTGTGGCCGGTATGCGGTGTATTGTGCTATAAGATCAGCCATGATGGCCCTGGTGATGTCGAGGGCGAGCGCCCCAGGAAAAAGATTCCTGCCAAGGTGATATGGTATGCTCCTATAATACCACGGTTGAAATGTTTCTTCCAAAACAAAGAGCATGCCAAGGCGATGCGATGCCACAGAGAAGACCGTAAGAAAGAAGGAAAGTTGAGAGTACCCGCTGACGGGTCGCAGTGGAGAAAAAACGAGAGAAAGTATAGGGAGGAGTTTGTAGGTGACGCAAGGAACGTATGGTCTAGTCTAAGTGTAGATGGCATTAATCCTTTTGGGGAGCAGAGCAGCAACCGTAGCACATGGCCCGTGACTCTATGTATGTATGACCTTCCTCCTTGGTTGTGCATGAAGCGGAAGTTCATTATGATGCCAGTGCTCATCGAAGGCCCTAAGCAACCCGGCAACGACATTGACATGTACCTAAGGCCATTAGTTGAAGAACTCCTACAGCTGTGGAATGGAACAGGTGTACGTGCGTGGGACAGGCACGGACAGGAAGAATTTGACCTAAAGGCGTTGTTGTTCGTGACCATCAATGATTGGCCTGCTCTCAGTAACCTTTTAGGACAAACAAACAAGGGATATCGCGCATGCACGCACTGTTTGGATGATACCGACAGTATATATGTGGATAATTTTAGGAAGAATGTGTACCTGGGACATCGTTGATTTCTTCCGAGCAGGCATCCCATAAAAAAGAAAGGAAAACATTTCAAAGGTGAGGCGGATCACCGGACGAAGCCTCGCCACCGTACTGGTGCTGATGTACATGATATGGTCAAGGATTTGAAGGTAGTCTTTGGAAAGGGTCCTGGCGGACAACCTGTTCCGAATGACGCTGACGGACACGCACCCATGTGGAAGAAGAAATCTATATTATGGGACCTGCCATATTGGAAAGACCTAGAGGTCTGCTCCGCAATCAACGTGATGCACGCGACGAAGAATCTTTGCGTGACCCTGCTTGGCTTCTTGGGTGTGTATGGGAATACAAAAGATACACCGGAGGCACGGGAGGACCAGCAACGTATGCACGGAAAATACGGCATACATCTGGGTCATGCCAGCTACGCTCTTACCAAAGAAGAGAAGGAAATCTTCATTGAATGCCTGCTCAGTATTAAGGTACCGTCCGGCTTCTCGTCGAATATAAAGGGAATAATAAATATGGCAGAGAAAAAGTACAGAACCTAAACTCTCATGACTGTCACGTGATTATGACGCAACTGCTTCTGGTTGCATTGAGGGGGCTTCTACCGGAAAATGATCGATTAGCCATTGTGAAGCTATGTGCATTCCTCAATGCAATCTCTCAGAAGGTAATCGATCCAGAAATCATACCAAGGTTAGAGAAAGATTTGGTGCAATGTCTTTTCAGTTTCGAGTTGGTGTTCCCACCATCCTTCTTCAACATCATGACGCACGTCCTAGTTCACCTATGCGAAGAGATTAATGTTCTTGGTCCTGTATTTCTACACAATATGTTCCCCTTTGAGAGGTTCATGGGAGTCTTAATGAAATATGTTCATAACCATGCTAGGCCAGAAGGAAGCATCTCCAAGGGCCATGAAAATGAGGAGGTCATTGAGTTTTGTATTGACTTTATTCCTGACCTTAAGCCGATTGGTGTTCCTGAATCGCGGCATAAGGGCAGACAGGATGGAAAAGGCACACTAGGAGGGGATCAAATAATTTGTATGGACGGGCACTCTCTCACTCAAGCACACTACACAGTTCTACAGAATTCCGCCTTGGTGGCTCCGTATATGGACGAACACAAGAATTTTCTACACTCCAAACATCTGGAGCAGTCTGACGACTAGATTACACGTGAACAAGCAGGGACTTTCGCCGGCTGATTCCAGACACGTGCCATGCATGAGGCCGCTATTGAAGATGACCTCTACTTGTTGTCCCAGTTACCATCTTCGAATATAATGACTTTCAAAGGGTACGAGATAAATTGGAATACATTTTACACGATCGCCCAAGATAAGAAGAGCACCAACCAAAACAGTGGTGTCCGCTTTGATGGACCAACCAAGACGGGAAAGGAAACATATTATGGTTACATAGAGGACATATGGGAACTTGACTATGGACGTGGTTTGAAGTTCCCTTTGTTTCGGTGCAAAAGCGTGAATATGACATGAGGCGGGGTAACGGAAGACCCGCAGTACGGAATGACAACAGTGGATCTCAACAATCTTGCGTATGCAGACGAACCATTCGTCGTAGCCAATGATGTGGCACAGATTTTCTATGTGAAAGACATGTCCACCAAGCTGAGAAAAAGAAAAGATAAAGTAGCGAATGCATCATATGATGAGCCAAAGAGCCACATAGTTCTTTCCGAGAAAAGAAACATCGTGGGAGTGGATAACAAGACAGACATGTCAGAAGATTATGAAAAGTTTCATGAAATTGCTCCATTCACAGTGAATATTGACCCGAGCATCCAGTTAAATGATGAAGATTGTCCATGGTTATGGCGCAAAGGGACACACGCGAAGAAAAAGTTTAACACGGCCCAAAGATCCCACACTGGGATGTGATCGGCTTCTCACTGTCATCACTTTCTTCTCTAGTGAGTTTCTAGACTTATATATCTAGAAAGTCCCACTTCGAACAAACCGGAGGGAATCTTTGTAATAGTTAGCGTACATATGTGTTTTGGCATTTGAAACGCGAAGAAATTTTATGTGCAAACAAATTCATTGATGCATTTACTAATTTTTTCAGCTAAATGACCCTCAAATTGAAAAACACATCAAATGAACCTCTGAAAAGGTTGAAAGTTGGCATGGTATCATAATTTCACCCACATAGCATGTGCAAAAAAGTAGAGAGGGTTACGGCAAAAACTGGATGCACTTCATGTACAAAATGGACAATCTCTGTCGAAGTATCAAGGTTTCGGACGAAAACTCATCTGTTACAAAGGCATTTCATTTTTTAAAAAACCTAAGTATTACCAAATTGAATATAATGATAAAACACACTAATATTAAACATAAGAAAAAAGAATCACTGAAAAATCTGTTTTTAAGGTTAAGTTATTCACAAACTAGTGATTCACACAAATTTCAAATAATTCAAATTTAAAATATTCAAATTTGAAAACTACCGGCACTAACAGAAAGTTTGTAATTTTTTGTACCTAAAGCAAAAATATTCACAAAGAAACTCTAAATACAGCAAAAAACAACTCAAAAATAAATTAAAGAAAATAAATAAAGCATAAAAGAAAAAGAAGACGAAAAAAACTAAACAAAAAAAGCCCACCTACTGGGCCACAATGGCCTGCATACGACTAAAAACCCAACCACAAGTTGGGCCAGGATGCAGGCCCGCTAGTCCAGTAGGCCCAACAGGGCATCGCAGCAGAGGTAGGCCCAGAAGGCCTGCTTTAGGGAGGAACTCGAGACAGCAGCGGCGGCGGGGCTTATAAGCCGGTGCGGGTGCCCCTCGGCTAGCGAGGTGGGACTAAACTTCCGCGCCCCTCGCCTCGCAGCGCACCACCTTTAGTACCGGGTGGTGGCTCCAACCGGTACTGAAGACCCCCCTTAGTACCGGTTGGAGCCATGACCCGGTACTAAAGGGGCGCCGTTCCCGCCGCTTCGCCTGGCCAAATTTGACCTTTAGTACCAGTTGTTGGCTACCACCGGTACTAAAAGGTCCCTCCTATATAAACAACAGTTGGAAAATTTTCATTCTCCCTCTATTTCTCCATCGACGATGCACCGCGCGCCTGCCCCGCTCGATCGACGCCGTCGCCGCCCCCGTCCCGCGCCGTCCCTGTCGCCGCCCCCGTCGCGCGCAGTTGCCGTCGGTGCCCCAGTCCTCGTCGCATCCCTCGGCCCGTCCCCGTCGCGTCGTCCCCGCGTCGCCGCCCCCGTCAC